>NC_056747.1:799567863-799720363 GCF_019279795.1 Protopterus annectens | reverse complement strand
TCCAAACTTCTTGAAAAATGCATCCACCTGCAGCTCTTGCCATTCCTTACCAAACACCAGCTACTCTCTCCTACCCAACATGGCTTCCGCCCAGGACACAGTACCAACTCTGCCCTTCTCTCCTTACATTCTGTCAATTTAGCCCGTGACTCTGGTAATATGGTATCCTCTATTCTGCTGGACTTATCTAAAGCTTTTGATACCATCTCCCATACCCACCTACTAAACCATCTCTCTAATCTCAACCTCTCCCAAAAAACTCTTTCATGGTTTTCCAGCTATCTTTCTGACAGGCCCCAAGCCGTGAAATGGGGCCAGGCCACCTCCAATTTCCTTCCTACCCCCACTGGAGTACCCCAAGGTTCCATACTTGGCCCATTGCTATTCAATATCTTTATTAATGACTTCCACAAAGCCATACCTAATACCAAAATTGTGCAATACGCTGATTCCACTTTGATCTGCTGCGCCACTAACCTAACAGAGCTCCAATTTCTGACACAAACTGCCTTCTCAACCACTAAAAACTGGATGCTCCAAAACTCCTCTCATTAAATGCCAACAAAACTAAGATCCTTCTATTCTCTCCCTCAAAATCCTCCCCCCTCAATAAAAACTCACTTCAAATTACCAGCCTTAACAACTCCACTAACGAGATCATACCCTCCGCCAAACTTCTTGTGTCACCACTGATGATCACCTAAAATTTAACACTCATATCCAGCTAAACATCAAGAAAACACACACAAAACTTGGCCTACTTTACAGAAACAACCACTTCCTCTCTCCTACCATCAGACTAACTCTCGCCTCAACCTATCTCTCCTTCCCTCTCTACTGTATGGCGCTCCTCTGCTCACTAATTTATCTTCCACACTTACTTCCAAACTGGAAGTATGTTACAATAAAATCTCCAGATTCGTCACCAATGCCAAATCCTCCTCTAATCACTGCACTTCCCTTCACTCATTAAACTGGCTTGAACTCCCCAATCAACTTGACTTTCTCCAAATCATCACAGCCCACAAATTATTGCACTAACCCACTAACTGCCCTGCACTGTCCAATATACTACAACCATATATCCCCTCAGATCCCTTAGATCTACCCACCAAAACCTGATTACAGTTCAAAAACCCAAGTGCCCAGCTGGTCAGCTTCTGTTATCCTTTTCCCTAGCTAAAAATGGAATGCTCTGCCCTCCGCACCGAGGACCTGTGACAACCTTAATAACTTTAAAACTCAACTTCATTCCTACCCTCTATCTAAACTGGAAATGCAACTGTACTCTTCAGCCCATACCTCTCAAGCTCTCCTCCCCCTTTACTCCTGGATAACCTTCTTAACCTCGCTCTCAAATGTTGATTGTATATGTAACTAAACAGTAAAATCTAGCTATTATGCTATATGCCTATCTTTTTCTCCTGAACAAACTGTAATTGTGGTTTTTTTTTTTTTTTGAATGCAACCTGTTGTTTGTAATGCAAACTGTCTTTGAAACTATTCGTGTAAGTAAACTTTGTGTTGTGGAGCTTTTCTCCCCGGGCCTCCACTGAAAAGGGCCCCCCAAGCCCAGTGAACCTCCCCGGGCATCAAACTGGAATAAATAAATAAATATCATGACAGACAGAACAGGATATGAGGACTGCATGCCTTCGCATGGGTGGGGGCAACAGGAGTAAGGGGGAGGCCATTCTAGACTTCTGTCTGGCAAATGATCTGATAGTAGCCAACACATGGTTCAGAAAGAGACAGTCGCAAGTTCACATGCAAGAGTGGTCAATATGCAACTGGGGTAGACTTCTTCCTAGTAAGGAAAGGGTATTGAAGTAGGATCAGCAATTAAAAAATTATCTCCAGTGAAACAGCCCATAGCATAAGCCACTGGTTGCCACAATCAGATGCAAGCAGTGGGCAGCGAGAGCTCTAAGGTCAAAGACCAGAAAGTTGACTGGAGATAAAGTACAACAGTTCAAGGAATTACTCAGGGCTCTAGAACACCAAGAAGAGGTGAAAATAGGTGTACCTGAAGAATGGCAGCACTTCAAAATAGCATGTGTGAGGACTACAGAACTGATATGTGGCCTGGCCATGTATGTTAAAGTATATAAGGAAAGCGTGTGGTGTAATGCAGCAGTCTGGGATGTCCGCAAAAGAAAAAGGGAGTGCAGACAAAAGTCGGCGATAGGAAAGACCAACCACGATAGGAAGGAATACAGACTGCCTAACAAAGATAAAAAAACAGCTGCAATAGCAAAGAAAGGGGCAGTGGAGGCAAAGAGACTCAGACTTGTGCCTGAAAATGGTCAGGGATGAACTTTGATGTGGATGGATGCGGAGTCGGTTCCAAAGCAGCAGTATCCAATGTGAAATGTCTGTCCCTCCAAACTGTTACACTGATGTTATAGAAGAGATTTAGATCCATGGACTGAGCATTTCTGATGCCATTTGACTGATCATTCTGCAATACATCCATCAGTAATGGGTCAGAGGATGCCCGACACAGGCCCCCTTCTTAGCACTCTGCAAGATACAGAGTATAGTGTCAGGGCTTTGAGTCAGTCCATGAAGGACATGTTGTTTAGGCCTTGTATCCTTTTATTAAGGTACTGCTGTGGGTGTTCCAGTTTCTGCACATGTCTGGACAGATGCTTGTCAAAGGGGGAATTAGATTCTATGATTAGCGTAATGAGGGTGGAGTAAAGGTGAACAAAGGCATACATAGATGTGGACACTATCCTTTTGTCTGAAAGCTGTGCAATATAGGAGGACCTTCTTAGAACATTAGACACATGCTGGTCACTGGTCAAAGTTAGGTCACTCTCCACACTAGCTCCTAAATCTCAAATGACTGGATCAGCACTTGGTGGTGTATTATCAAGTATGGTACTTCCTAGGGGTAAGATGACTTACCAATGGACACAGTAATGCATATTTTTTTTTTTGCAATTAGGTTCAGACCATGATTTTGACACCAGTTATTGATTTGAGACTAACCTTTCTGCAGGATGCCTGTCATTTGGGGATTCCACGACTGTTCCTGTCTTGGAACCACCTGCAAACTTAGTCACCCAGAGTCCTTTGCTATTGGCCTTTACCTTCAGAGAAGTAGAAGACAAACAGGAGAGGTCCCAGCACTAAATCCTGGGGGACTCCACCGGTGACTGGTCTATTTGTGAAGATAACTTCCCCCTCTTATGATTACCTGTGACCCAGCTTGCCATCCAGTAGGAAACACAGGGATATATTTCCCATTTTTTTGTAGATTTTCCACTATGCCTGTGAGGGGAACTATGTTAATCTTTGGCTACATTGAGGTATGCTGTGTGTAGCATTTTTCCTTGAATCCTTTGGTTTCCTTTTCAAAAATCCACCAGGTTGTGTAAGCATGAGCTGCCCTTGATGAATCCAAACCGAGATAGGTCCACTGTTTGGAGGTACCCTATATCGTGACTGCAAGAATTCTTTGAGGTGTTGCAGGCAGACACTACTACTATTTCTAAAGCTGCCACTAGTGTTACCCCAGTGGAGGCATGTATGGCATCTGACTCTTCTCATATCACAGGAGACTGATAACATTTGAGGTGGGGGAACCAAGACTATTTCAGCGAGACTGGAGCACTTACCTCAAATCCTAGTTAGGGAAGATTTGCCTAAATCCTTGTTTGAGGTATGCCGAGGTTTTGCTCTGCCATGTTTTGTGAATGCAAATGTCTCGCAGAAAAAAAAGAAACAAGACTACAAATGTTTTTCCCTCTCAGACATCTTAAGAAAAGGAAATGGGTGGGTTTTTGTTACAGGGCCATATACAAGGACATTTGTTTCTCAAGACTCCTTCCTTTCTGCTTCCTCTCTTCCTACTAATTCTCAGAAGAGATGACATGAATCTTCTTCAGAGGAAGAATGCGATTCAAATGATCACTCTGCATCTTATTCATCTCAATTTCATTCTCCAGGCCAGATGGCCTTTGATGATGAGGTTATCCCCCTACTACAGAAACTGCACTGTCCACACAAAATACAGTAGGGTTTTCTGTTAGTGCGGCAAACCTCCAATTTCCCCACAGTCACCGAAATGACAAATTTTCCAGTGGTCAAAGCAATACCAATGAGAAATATTAAATAAACAAAAGTGAGATTTTAAAAACTTGTCCTTGCTCAACATCAGAATAAACTATATCCCTAAATGAGAACAAATACCTATTCATACCTTACATTTCTATAATCTCTCTTCTACAGACATTCTCCTACTTTTATCAGTCTCTCATAAGCTTTCTATGAATGTGCCTGAAGAGCCTGCTTTTCTCTCACTGCATATTTCAATTGCTGTCTGTATTATTCTAACTTACCTTTAATTTGCTTTTATACTAGGTAAAATTTCTTTAGTTTTTCATTCCCATATAACTTTTATATTCTTATTGTTTTAATGTTATGTATAATTTTGTACAATTATTCAAACTGCATTAGTTTTTGGTATTACTTTAAAAACACTACCAAATTGTTGTTTGTTTTTTCGGCTTTTCCTGGTTAGGGGTCACCACAGCAGAACTCTGGTCCGCTAATGATTGGCAGTCGATGATTTTATGGTGCCATGTTGCCAGCCCGACGCCCAACCTTCAGCAAAGGCACGCCCATTCACGCATGTCTTTCGGAGGCCACTCTACCGTGGGAAGGACATGCACACTCCACACAGAAGTCACTCTAGCAGAGAATCACAGGAGAAAGTACAGTTTTGTACCTACCATAAATGTAGATGTCCGATAGGTATGCATCTGCAGTCATAACATATGGGTTGTCCTGCCTCAGGCAGCCCTTCGGTCGGCCGGATTCCAAAGTCTGGGTCTGGCCTCGGCTGATGTCGCACTTTACCCGACGTCAGAGCTTCTGGGGTATAAAGGCATCAGCCAACGCCATTTTCCTCTGTTTCTTGCCCCAGATGCCAGGTGCCCTCTAGGAAGGCTAAATTTGGATAAATGTTGAATGTTCCAAACAGTAGCTATATATATATATATATATATATATATATATATATATATATATATATATATATATATATATACACACACATATATACAAACAAACAAATACACCATAATAGATTCCCCCAGCTAGTTGAAAGAGGGGTAAGCACCCTAGGAATACCACAGAGGGGAAGGACGGTGGGTAATCCTGACTGCAGATGCATACCTATCGGACATCTACATTTATGGTAGGTACAAAACTGTACTATGGCCTTCAAGGATGCATCTGCAGTCATAACACATGGGTAGAATACCATAGCCAAACTGGGGGAGGAGGTACTAAGACAAGGATGGTGTAGTTAAGATCCCCTGTAAAACTGCAGTTGCAAAGCCTGCTCGGGATCTGGAGTATAAAGGTAGATTGTAATGCTTGGCAAATGTATGCACGGAGCTCCAAGTAGCAGCTTCTAAAATGTCCTTGGTAGCCACCCCTCGTAGGAAAGCTGTAGTGGTGGCTGTGGCCCTTGTGGAATGAGGCCTGATATTTTCAGGAGCTGTCTTTCCATGAAAAGAGTAGCAAAAGCTAATGCAATTTCCTATCCATTTAGAAATTGTCTGTTTGGAAATTGCTTTTCCTTGCACCCCAGTTGCATATGCTACAAAAAGTTGGTCAGTTTTCCTGATGGTTTTAGTTCTGTCCAGATAGTAGCGTAGTTGTCTGTGTATATCCAAGGTGTGCAGAAGTTTTTCTCCTTTGTTCTGTGGGTTAGGGAAGAACGTAGGCAAATGAATAGCTTGGTTCAAGGATACCCTGGATACCACCTTTGGCATGAAAGTAGGATTGGTTCTCAGAGACACTCTATCCTGGTGAAAAATAAGGAAAGGCTGCACTGCCATTAATGCCTGTAATTCGGATACTCTTCTTGCTGAAGTGATTGCCAGAAGGAAAGCAGTTTTCCAAGATAAAAACTGTAAGCCTGCTGATGCTGCTGGTTCAAAAGGAGGTAGTGTTAATTTTTCCAACACAAAATTGAGATCCCATGCAGGCAGAGGGGGTCTCCTTGGAGGTTTAACATTTTTGATCCCTCTCAAAAATTGTCTGAGAAGAGGGTGAGAGAAGATAGGAGGATCCATATTGTATTCTGCTGAAATTGCTGAAGCATGAATCTTAATGGAAGAGTAGGACAGGCCATTGTGGAACAATTCTGCTAAGTATTCTAGGATGTGTGCTAGGTTTGCCACTGTGACATCTGTGCCCTTTGATGTGCTCCAAATGAGGAATCTCTTCCATTTAGCTGAGTATGTCTTCCTTGTGGAGGGTCTGCGAGCCTCCAGGATAATGTCCTTGACCCTCTGAGATAAGACAGTTTGGTTTTAAGCAATTTTCCAGGCAATTAGTTGCAGTGTTTTCAAGTTTGGATGCAGGGTCTTGAAATTGTTCTGCGTTAGAAGAAGAGGCCATAGGGGTAGAGGCCATGAGATCGCCTGAGACATGCTTCTCAGTAGCAGATACCAGTGCTGTCTTGGCCAGTCCGGAGCTATTAGTATCACCTTTGGCTGTTCCTCCCTGATCTTCAGTAGAACCTTGTACATCAATGGGTGAGGTGGAAATGCATACACTGTTAGGGCATTCCAGCTGAAAGAGAGAGTCCACCCTCCAGGCTTGTGGGTGGTATGTCCTTGAGCAGAATTTCTTCAGTTGGTGGTTGAGTGAGGAGGCGAACAGATCTATCTCTGGCATTCCCCATTTCTTTGTTATGAGCTTGAAGATGTCTGGATGCAGCATCCATTCGTGAGCATCCGTGGTAGTTCTGCTTAAGCTGTCTGCTAGTGAATTCTCTTTTCCTGGTACGAATTTGGCCTGCAGCTGGATATTGAGATTCAGGCCTAGGTTCCACAGATCCATTGCCATCCGGCATAGAGGGTAGGAATGCGTGCCTTCCTGTTTGTTTATGTACCACATGACCATGGTGTTCTCTGTCCTTATCAGCAGATGTCCTTGCTGGAGGAATGGTTTGAATGCCTCGACTGCATGCTTCACTGCCAGCATCTCCTTTTGGTTTATGTGCAAGTTTAGCTGGCCATGGATACATTTGTCCTCCATGTGTGCTCCCCATCCTAGGTCTGAGGCGTCCGTGGTGATGGTCTGCCTTGGTTTTGGTTTGTTGAAAGGCAACCCTCTGTTGGACTGGCAGGCCTGAGCCCACCACAGGAATTCCTTTTGAAGGCATGGAATGATTGGTATCATGGTTTCTAGACTGTGCCTGTGTTGAGGCCATACATTCCTTAGGTACCATTGTAATTTCCTCATATGCAGCCTGGCATGTGGGATCAAGATTATGCAGGATGCCATGTAACCCAGGGCCTGCAGGACTTTCCTTGCAGTAAGCTGAGCTTGTCTTGTCAAAGTCATGAAGTAATCTGGAAGTTGTTTTTGTTTTTCTTCTGTGAGAAAAGCCATCTGAGTTATTGTGTCCAGATCCGCACCCAAAAAAGTTATCCTTTGGGATGGCACTAGTCTTGACTTTTGGATGTTGACTGTGTATCCCAAGGCCTGTAACAGGTGTATGACATATGCCAAATCCTTTATCAAATTTGTCTTGTTGTCCGCTTGTATTAGGCAGTCGTCCAGGTATGGGTAGATTTGAATTCCCTGAAGTATGCAATGTGCAATTACTGATGCCAGGCATTTCGTGAATACTCTGGGCGCAGTAGATAAGCCAAAGGGTAATGTTGAGAATTGATAATGCTCTGATCCTGCAAGAAATCTGAGGTGTCTTCTGCAATCTGGTCTGATAGGGACATGCAGGTATGCCTCCTTGAGATCTAGAGTCACCAGCCAAGACTCCTTGCCCAACATGGGAAGAAGTTGCTGTAGGGTCAGCATTTTGAATTTTGGCACAATGAGATATGTGTTCAGTGCAGACAAGTCGAGAATAGGCCTCCATTGGTTTTCTTTTCTTGGTACAAGGAATAGTCTGGAGTAAAATCCTTGGCCTTGTTCCATAGATGGCACCCTTTCTATCGCTTTCATCTGAAGTAAACTGTTAATTTGTCTTAAAGCTTCTGGCTTCTGGTTTGGTGGAAGGTTTGGCATTCCGCTCCTTTTTGGTAAAGTGTGGAAGTGAAACCTGTATCCTTTGTCTATTGGTTGCAATGTCCATGTGTCCTTTGTAATGCAATGCCAGTTTTTTGAGAATAAAGCCAGCTTTCCGCCCAAGGGAGCTTCCAGTTGTTCCCTGGTAGGCGGAATCAGAGTCAAGTTATTGTGTCTGTCCTGTGGTAGTGGTTGTAGTTGCAGCTGTGGCACTACTCTGGTTGGCAGGCTGCCACTGACTGCCCCTGTAGGCACCCTTTGATTGACCTCTGCCTCTAGGGCGTCTATTCCTGCCCCTCTGTGCTCTGGAGGTGTCTGGAAAGGACCAATTCTTTGAAGGCCAGTTTCTGCTGAACCTCGGAGGTTGGACCTGCAGAAATTCCTTTACCGTTTGCACAGATTTTGCTTTTTCTTCCACTTTCTTTAGAATCTCCTGTGCAGGGGAGCCAAATAAACTTTGTTTCTCCATTGGAGCATCTAGGAGTTTAGCCTTGACATGGTCTGGCAAGGATTGCTCTTTTAGCCAGGCATGCCTACGAATTACTGCCCCAGTCATAGCTGATCTAAATGAAGCCTCCAGTGCATCATAGCCACATTTTAAGAAATGATTACTGACCTGCTGAGAGTTGTGTACCAAATCCTGAAGGGATTTACGGTCTAAAGGTTCAGGAGAAGAAAGCTTTTATTCAGCTGATCTAACAAATATTCTTGGTACTGTATCATATGGAATTGACAGTTTAATGCCCTGGCAGAAAGAGTAGCAGATGTATAAACCTTCTTACCTCATCTCTAATGCTCTAGACTCTCTTTCAGAGGGTAGGGATTTTTGGCAGTGGCAGCTGCAACACCTTTGGGCGCTGAGAAATAGTTTCTGGGTCTGCAGCATGGGCTTTATACAGGTGGAAGTGAGAATCCGGGACCCTGTAATATCTGTCAGGTTTGGCAGGGGCCGGGGAAAGAGAATCAGGTGCAGAACTGACATCATTATACACATCATCAATTACAGTTAGCACTGGTGGTATGGCTAAAGGCCTATGCTGGGGCAAATGTAAAAATGTCCTTAATCTTTTTCTAGAATCAGAAAAATCCTGACCCTGCCATTGAAAGTGTTCCCTCATTGAGTGCAAAGTCTCCCCAAAAGAAAATTCTTCAGGAGGGGAGGCCGAAGGAATAGAGTCTTCTGCATCTGAATCCTCATAAGGTGAATAGGCCCCTTCCTGATGGTCTGACAAATCAGATCCATCCGTGGAGTAATCAGAGGAGAGAGGTTCAGAGGGTCCAGTCCTAGGCCTTTTGTCAGGTGGAGGTTGGGAGGCCCTGTCTGGGTGAGGTTGGGAACCCCTAATTAAGGATATAAGGTCCTCAGCAAGACTGAGAATCTGAGAACTTGAGGAAGGCCTCTGTGAAGTAGATTTGGCAGGTAAAGCTTTTGAAAGTTTGGCAGCTTTAGCCCTGGAGAAGGCCTTAATAGACATAGAAGCTGGGGGCCTAGCTGCCCCACGTGCAGGTGTAGAAATGTCCAATGGAATGGTGTCGGACAATTCTTGAGCGCTAGCTTCGGTAGGGATTTCTGAAGCCGACTCAGCCGGGGCCTCTCTGGCCTCGGTTGTCAGAGGTATGGTTTTGGTCGTAGTAAGAACAGAGGACTCTGTTTCAGCCGAAACCGAGACACTCGCGGTAGGCCTAACCGTGGTTTCAGCCGAAACCGCGGGCCGCGAGTGTCGGTCCTTTTCCCTGCCTTTTTTGGCCATATGCGTAGTCGGAGTCTCCGACGGCATTTTATAAGCAAAAGCGGTTCCGAAAAATTCTTCTGCAAACTCCGACCGACGTCCAAGAGTCGGTCGGTTGAAGGAGGCACAGGCTAAACAAGCTGATACGTCGTGGTGTGGGCCTAAGCAAGGAAGGCAGAAAGAATGGAAATCCTTATGAGGTATTTGTTTCCCACAAGTTAAACAATTATTTACTTTGTCTGACATCGGCTGAGGCAAGAAAGAGTCTAACGGGTACTTAGCTTTTTTCGAAGTCTTCGGTAGCTGAAATCTCTGGATCTGACCGACCGGCACTTGCGAACAGCTTCTGCTTCAGGCACCGCGCGGCAAGAAAGACTGGGGAAAATGGCGTCGGCTGATGCCTTTATACCCCAGAAGCTCTGACGTCGGGGAAAGTGCGACATCAGCCGAAGCCAGACCCAGACTTTGGAATCCGGCCGACCGAAGGGCTGCCTGAGGCAGGATAACCCATATGTTATGACTGCAGATGCATCCTTGAAGGACATCCTCTTGCTGTGAGGCAACAACGCTACCGCTGTACCATTGCGGCTTCTTTTTAAACACTGCCAAATTGTTGCTTTTAAAATGCTGTCTAGTACTTTGCATCTGTTCGCCATGGGCCTTTGCTGAAAGCAGGCTACTACAGAGTCGGACTTTCCTGATAATCAATCACTTACATTTAAAAAAAAAAAAGTGTACACAGCAAACAGTATTTGAGAGAGAGAGAGAGAGAGAGAGAGAGTGTGCGCGTGTGTGGGCGTGAGAGAGTGTGTGTGTGCGTGAGAGAGAGTGTGTGTGTGCGTGAGAGAGAGTGTGCGTGAGAGAGAGTGTGCGTGTGTGCGTGAGAGAGAGTGTGTGTGTGTGCGTGAGAGAGTGTGTGCGTGAGAGAGAGAGAGTGTGTGTGGGCGTGAGAGAGAGTGTGCGCGTGTGTGGGCGTGAGAGAGAGTGTGCGCGTGTGTGGGCGTGAGAGAGAGTGTGTGCGCGTGAGAGAGAGTGTGCGCGTGAGAGAGTGCGTGTGAGAGAGAGAATGTGCGCGTGTGAGAGAGAGAATGTGCGCGTGTGAGAGAGAGAATGTGCGCGTGTGAGAGAGAGTGCGCGTGAGAGAGAGTGCGCGTGAGAGAGAGAGTGCGCGCGTGAGAGAGAGTGCGCGTGTGTGAGAGAGTGTGGCGTGTGGGCGAGAGAGTGTGTGTGTGTGCGCGCGAGAGAGAGTGTCTTGGGCGAGAGAGTGTGAGAGAGTGTGCGCGCGTGTGGCGAGAGAGAGTGTGCGCGCGTGTGGCGAGAGAGTGTGCGCGCACAGAGAGAGTGTGTGGCGAGAGAGTGCGCGCGTGTGGCGAGAGAGAGTGTGCGCCTGTGGGCGCGAGAGAGTGCGCGTCTGTGGGCGCGAGAGTGTGCGTCTGTGGCGAGAGAGTGTGCGTCTGTGCGCGAGAGAGGGCCTGTGGGGCGAGAGTGTGTGTCCGTGCGCGCGAGAGTGTGTGTGCGCGCGCGAGAGAGTGTGCGCGCGCGAGAGAGCGCGCGAGAGAGTGCGCGCGCGAGAGAGAGTTGCGCGCGAGAGAGTGTGCGCGCGCGAGAGAGTGCGCTGGCCTGTGGGCGAGAGAGTGTGCGCGTCTGTGGGCGCGAGAGAGTGTTGGCGTCTGTGGGCGAGAGAGTGTCTTGGCGTCTGTGGGCGAGAGAGTGTGTGGCGTCTGTGCGAGAGAGAGTGTGCGCGTCTGTGGGCGCGAGAGAGAGTGTGCGCGTCTGTGGGCGCGAGAGAGTGTGCGCGTCTGTGGGCGCGAGAGAGAGTGTGCGCGTCTGTGGGCGTGAGAGAGAGTGTGCGCGTCTGTGGGCGTGAGAGAGTGTGCGCGTCTGTGGGCGTGAGAGAGTGTGCGCGTCTGTGGGCGCGAGAGAGAGTGTGCGCGTCTGTGGGCGCGAGAGAGAGTGTGCGCGTCTGTGGGCGCGAGAGAGAGTGTGCGCGTCTGTGGGCGCGAGAGAGAGAGTGCGCGTCTGTGGGCGTGAGAGAGAGAGTGCGCGTCTGTGGGCGTGAGAGAGAGAGTGCGCGTCTGTGGGTGTGAGAGAGAGTGCGCGTCTGTGGGTGTGAGAGAGAGTGCGCGCGTCTGTGGGTGTGAGAGAGAGTGCGCGCGTCTGTGGGTGTGAGAGAGAGGCGGCGTCTGTGGGTGTGAGAGAGTGCGCGTCTGTGGGTGTGAGAGAGAGTGTGCGCGTCTGTGGGTGTGAGAGAGAGTGTGCGCGTCTGTGGGTGTGAGAGAGTGTGTGCGTCTGTGGGTGTGTGCGTGTGTGTGTGTGTGTGTGTGTGTGTGTGTGAGAGAGAGAGAGAGAGAAGTATGAAGATACAAAGAAAGAATGATGCGAGAAAGTTGCACTGCACAACTGCAACTTTGAATGGAACTCCATGAACACACAGTACCATATGTTCATGTATGAAGGGAGATGTCACCTGTACTTATGGACAGAAACAGCAGCATGGCAGGTCTCTCATTCACACTTTTGAAAGTTTATTTTGCACCAGAACATCACAAAGGAAACATTATAGCAAAACGTAACAGAAACGTATACAAAAATTCAACACCCACATACTCTGAGGATGGGTTATGGGGGCCATCAAAATAAAAACAGTTGAAGCAATTCACATTCCCCAGAGCAAAGGACAAAGCTGTAACATCAAAGTACAGAACAACCTGCATATATACACACATTGTCAATGCCAATTTCACTGAATAAAGACAAAGCAGATAAGTGTTTCTATAAAGACAGAGCAGATAAGGCAGCATTCAACTGTCTTAGGATCTACAACTGCCTAGGTTGAGAAGCTTTATGAAACCCAATAAGCCTGGCTTTAAGTTCAGGAGGAGGGTAGCTGAGTAACGGGTACCATGGTGAGCAGGTGAACTGAATATGCAGGCATTATGAATCCTCAGTGAATGAAAGCAAATCAGGGTTCAAAGACAAAGAAGGTGTGATACATTGCATATGCATGAGAATTCAAAGTTAGAGGAAATGGCCAATGACATTTACAGGCATCTCAACAGCAGCATCTGATGAAGTATTATAAATTGGACAGAGGAAGACAGTTTTAAACTGCAAATCCATATTAATTTTCGCCCATTGGTATGCCCTAAAACAGTTACAAATAAGGAAGGGCCAGACATCTAAAAGTGCTCTTATGCAGGCTCTATTCCACTGCAAAAAAAAAAAAAAAAAAAACAGCCATGCTAAGCACAGTCTGAGCAGATGACAGGATTATAATGGATGTTTTGAAATGAGAAAAAAAAATGAGAAAAATATAAATGAAACCCTAAATATGTTTTCAAAATTAGGTTGGATCGAGGAACAACAACATCACAACACTATAAGTGGTATACAAGCTCGTATGTTAACAGAAGGTTAATAGGTTAACGGCCATAGAGGCCTTTGAAGCCTAGCCATATATATCCCGAGTTGCCCCACTTGATGGTGGCTATATGAGAGAAGTTTGCAAAGGTAAGCATCTATGGTAGTTAACTTCCTCTGCCTAAGAGGGACATGAGCATGACACCAGCAATGAATTAGTGGTCACCCATACATTGATCTATGCTGCGTTTGAAGACATTCATGGAGGTGTATGTTCCACATGAACTTGGAGCTTGTTCCTGAGAAGTGGCAGTCTCTGGGAGATGCATCTACCTGCCCAGCATGATCTCCTCATGTCAGCAGTTAAGATCCGTAGAAAGAGTGACCCTTGTGCAGTTTGAATAAGGAATATGCAGCATTTCAATCAGGGCCTGGTCAATGTGCAACTTGTAAGTCAGGCACAGGTCATCCCTTAGCAACCAGCTGTACACAGAATACAGTGACAGGGCTTTTAGTCTTTCCACGGAAGACTTGGTGAGTAACCTCTGTAGGCTGTCCAATTGTTGCAGGTGTCTGTTGGAGTACTGGCAAAAGGGAGCACTGTACTCAAACATTGCTCTGATTAGGGCCAAGTATAATGGAACTATAATATCCTCAGATCTGGATGAGATGCCTTTACTTATAAGATGTGCCATATAGAAATATTTCCCTACTTTGGTGGATACATGATGGTCAAAGTTCAGGTTGCTATTAACATGAGTACCCATATCACGTACCACTCAAAAACAGGCTCAAGGCTGGACCAATCAACTCAACCAGGGCACTACAAACCCATCAGTCATTAAACAATTTGCCAAGCAATAGAACAAATTATCCATGAACAGGAGTTTACTGGTTACCTACAAACCCTTGACGTATCCCCATAGCTCTTATCGAAAGGTCATGGCTATTTAACTATTATACTTCAAGAGGGTCACCAAGGCAATGGAGGACAGTAAAGTAGTGCATATCAAGTATGTTTACCTGGCTAGGTAATTCATTACAAAGCCCTGCATACCCATTGTCAGACTATCAGAGCTAGGTGCAATTCCTTACACAAATCACTGGATTGTTGACTGGCTGACACAGAGGACCCGTTAATTCTAAATTGGTGAGATTACCTCCACCAAGACAGCAGTCACCATCAATGTACCCCATGGCTCTGTGCTTTGTCTGCTTCAGTTTGACAACTGTTTCTGTGAAGTCAAGGCTAATGCTGAAGGGTTCTGGCTCAGCAAGTTTGTAGAATTATGTAAATTGGGAGCTATTTCTGATTGCCAGCCAAGTCACCAAAATCTGGCAAATGGGTTTCACACAGACAAATGACTGGTGATGAAGCTGTGGTCTAAAAGCTGTGTAAACTGGCACGTACACTTACATTAATAAGCATGGCCAAGATGTGGTATAGATAAGTGCTGAGGAGTTTAATGTTAAAGTAGTGTTTGGGTATGTGTAATTGTGTGTATGTGGGGGACTGCATATGGGAGTGTGTGTCTGTCTGGGAGGTAGCAGTAGGGGGTATGAAGGTGTATGTATGCATGGTGGAATGGATATGCATGGCTATGACTGCAATCAGGTGGGAAGTAGGGTGTGGGTGTGCGTTTGTGTATTTACGTACGAGTGGGTTGGGGTAGCTGTCATATCTCTACACACCCTTAGTCTAATAGCAAAGCCTGCAGAACTGGGGCAGGGGAACACAGACAATAGGGATATCATGAACCACATACATGGGTCAAAGGATACAGGAATTCTTTAATTCCATGGAAATGGGAAACAACCACCAAGGATATCCTCCCATGCTGTAACAGCACTTACAATGGGGAAAACAATAGACACCAATGATACCCTATCATGCTGTAACTGTACTTATAAACAATGGGGATAGGGGAAACAGTAGCCACAAGAAATAACCTTGCATGCAATAATGGCACTAATACATAACATGAATGGGGGACCCCTCTAGACACCTAGGATAGTCTACCTAGCATGGTCTAAAAGTGTACATAATTAAAAGAAAAATGTGCAGGAACTCCTGTACACCAGGGATACTATTAACTAATGTTCCTTTGTGCCTGAAAAGGCAGGGAAAGGGGATTTGAACCCTATTCCCCCCAACTTCAAGTATTCGTCTTTTGTGCTACTCCTACACATCATGGACACCCTAATATACTCTACAAGTAAAAAGGATTTTAAACCTTCACCCTTGCTACAGCAAACATCTGTTTAACCCACTGTGTTAACCGATAACTTAGTACAGCAGGGTTTTTTTAAAAAATATATACCGAGGATCTTCGGTAGTATTCCATACCTGTAACAGTTTGACATATGAAAGGGAGGTACAAGGACTGGAGACATTTCTGTCAAACTCATACTGCAGAACAAGACAAAATAGGCTTAAATTAAATGCAAAAAAACTGCACTACTGGCAAGTTAGGTAGGCAACCCTCTGCCTAAAGCATACAGCATAGACAATACTCCACTTCAAAATGAAACATTGGGAGGGACCTTGGATCATGGGCTCTCTTCTCAATCATATGACAACACTAGTCAAAATCTGGAAAATCATCCAGACTTTGAAAAGTCAAGGGTTCTTTATATTCAACATTGATTAGGGCAATTATTGAGCATAATGCACTCTCCAGAAGGTACCTGACTAGATCATATCAAATAATTAGAAAAAATCTCAAGAGGTCCCCAACTAAGGAGATCACAGACTTGAAGCATTCTCCCTTTATTCATGCCTCCTAGAAAATCTTGAGGGTAAATCTGTCACTTGCCTTTTATGCAGAAATGATCAGATGGATCATGGTCAAATAGGGACCTAGGCAAGCTAATGGATTGGGTCCCCCAAAATACATAGCAGTCTCCCAGCCACCCAGAGCCATTTTAGTGTCCCATTACTTGGTTACTTCTCCGCAGTTACCATAAATGCTGTTTAAAACTAACAGTGTGCACACTATTTTCCTCCCACGTTAAAAGACATGCAACTGGAGCATTTCTCCCCGGGCCTCTAAACTGGCTTAGTCCCAAGTCGGACTTTCCCAGTTAACAAATGTTAAATAAATAAATAAAACATTTTCTTCTTTAAATCTAAATATCTAACCATTGCAGAAGCAATTTAAAACTTACTGCAAATTTTGTCAGAAAAACACAGTTTTGTTTGCTAAACAATACAGTCTTATTTTTTTTTTTTTTATTTTTTTTTTTATTTTACATTTGTTGACTGGCCTAGTCTAACTGGATACATGTCCATTTTCAGTAGAGGCCTGGGGAGAAAAGCTCTGAGAAAAAATCTTATACAGAGAGTCCACATTATGAATACAAATTAATAATTATTCAACCAATTTACATAGGTTTTGCAACAGTAACAAATGAGCATGTATCAAGTTAACATTTTGCAAACATGAATTTACAACACTGCGAGGGGCATAAAGAAATTATATATATGTATGTATATATATATATATATATATATATTTTTTTTTTTTCCCCCCCCTGCTTCAATTAGAGCTTATTGAGATGGAGAGCATCCAAAATTAAATGTTTTAGTTGTTAAAGGTGATTAAGGCAAGGGGAGATAGTATCAGTCAGGGTTGGTGCATGGACATAGCCATTGGGATTTTAAGAAGATTTAGTTGTTTCTTGAAAAGCTGGGTGGATGTAAAAGATGTTAGTTCGCTAGGGAGTCTGTTCCAAGTATTACCCACAGAGTTAGAAAACAGGCAGTCCCCCGATTTGTTGTTGCATTTCAAGGTGGCTACCTTTAGCTTATTGGCAGATCATAGGGTAGGAAGATTTTTATAAGTGTTGATGAGGTTACAAAGTATGGGAGTGTTAGTGGGATGATGCAAGATCTTGTGGATAATAGTGAGTTGCTGGAAAAGTAGTTGGTTTTGTACTTCCAGCCATCCTAGAAGTTTAAGATTTTGGCAATGGTGGGTTCTAAAAGGGGCCCCAGTGGCAACTCTGGCTATATTGTTACAAGAGGTTGCCAGCTTATTTAGATTGCTTTTGGATAGGTTTGTGTAGATGGGGGAGGCATAGAGAAGGGTGGAGTTTAAGTGAGTTTGGGCAATAGTAATCCTGGCTGAAGCCATGAGAAAGGGTTTAAGTCTATAAAGGAAACGAAGCTTTCTATTAACTGATTTAATAGTTAAATTAATGTGCGTGTCATACTTAAGGTAAATATCTATTGTTGCACCTAAGAGTTTGGTTGGTTGTATCTGGAGCAATTTCTCTACCATTACTTGATGCAACTATGAAATTGATAGGAGGGGACTTCTGTGAAGGAGTAAATAATAATAATTTCGTTTTTTTTGTGTTAAGGAGGAGACAGCATTGGTGGAACCAGTTTTCAACTAAGGTGAATACTTTTTGGGTACTGGTTTGGAGTTCTGCAAAAGAGGATGCGGCACAGATTAATGTCGAATCATCGGCATATTGTATGCAAGTAGTTTGGGGAAGGGAGGTTTTCAGATCATTAATGAAAACAGTGAAAAGGAGAGGTCCCAGAATAGAGCTTTGAGGGACCCCAAGAGTGATAGGGAGCTGAGAGGTTAAGACTGTCCCAGAGGACTGCTTGTTGTCTGTTATCAAGGTAGGATTTGAACCATTTTACAGCTTGAGTGTTAATTAAAAGAGACTTAAGTATATCAGACAGTAACTGATGATTAACCATATCAAAGGCTTTGGAGTGGTCTATAAAGAGAGCTGAAGAGAGCAGGTTACTATTACGATTTTTATAAAGGCAGTCAGAAAAGGATAGGAGTGCAGTTGTGGTGCTGTGGAATGGCCTAAAGCCATGTTGGCAGTCCACTAGTAGGTTATTTTGGAGGAGATGATGCAGTAGTTGACGGTGAATACATCTCTCCATGATTTTTGCTAAGGGAGAAAAAGAAGGGCTATGGGGCGAAAGTTTGAGAGTTCATTTGAGTTACCTCCTTTATGCAATGGGATAATATGTGAGACTTTCCAGAGAGATGGGATACAAGCTTCTGTAACGGTTCTGTTTATTAAGATGGAAATAGGGTAGGCAAGTACTCCCGCTGCTATCTGCAGGTATTCAGCTGGCAGGAGGTCAGCTGATGGTGTACATGGTTTAAGTTTAAGAAGTGGGGTGTGTAAGAGATATTGGAATGGGATGGAGATGAAATGTCTTGGGTAGATTGGTTAGTGAGGGTGACTCAGTGGTGGTAACAGGTGGAAAGGTATTTTGCTAAGGATTGAACAGTTTCAGAGGAAAATTTAATAAAGGTGTCAGCAATTTGGTTAGGAATATTTTGAGTCAAGTTAGAGGGGGTCGGTGTTTTGGAATGTCCTTGGAGCAATTTATTGATACCGGACCAGAATTTTTGTGGGTTTTTCTGTTGGTTTTCTTGGATTTTATGGTAGCAGTTTTTTTTTGTCAAGGAATATTGATTTTTGTGGCATTTCTAAGCTATCTAAAAGTTTAGATGATCAATTGGTATTTAGTTTTTCTCCATTTGGACCAGATTTATATTGTGCCTTGTATCATTTGAGAGCCAAGGAGCAGCTTTGTTTTTAGTTCTAACAGTGCGAGTGGGGAAATGGTAATCTAGGATATGCAAACATTTATTGTTAAAGTGTGAGACTGCTTCGTCAAGAGGTAGGTATTTTACGGGTCACCAATTGCAAACATTGAGCTCAGCTTGAAAGTTAACTGGGTTGAGATTTTTCTTGTTCCAGGTAGTTATAAAGGTTATTTGGTCTCAATGAAAATAGATTTGGCATTAACAGTGCCCTTCTCTGCACTTGAAACTCATTCATTGAAACAGCAGTGAAACCCACATTCAAAAAAATGCAACTGGGTAATAGTGCATTAAGTTTTCCCTTTGGTCTTATTTACTTTTTCAGTAATTTCTGACATCGGCTGAGGCAAGAAAAGGTCCCCAACGGGGTACTTAGCTTTTTTGATGACTTCGGATTCGAAGAATACAGGAGCTGACCGACCGGCACTTGCGAACTGCTTCTGCTTCGGGCACTGCGCGGCAAGAAAGACTAAAGAAGATGGCGTCGGCTGATGCTTATATACTCCAGCCGCTTTGACTTCGGAGAGAAATGCGACATCAGCCGACGTCGGACCCAGACTTTGGAATCCGGCCGACCGAGGGCTGCCTGAGGCAGGACAATCCATATGTTATGACTGCAGTGGCATTCTTGAAGGACATCAGCAGTGAAACCCACATTCAAAAAAATGCAACTGGGTAATAGTGCATTAAGTTTCCCCTTTGGTCTATTTTCAAACAGGCTCCTTGCACATTTTGTAGGACCATCCATAAAAGCATGTGTACTTTGTTTCACCTTCCTGATTGTGCTAAATTATATTCCCTGTATAATACAGCACCACTTGTGAGAGTGCATATCCAATTTGTAGTTTTGAACATTTTCCAGTAAGCAATCAAACTGTATGAACCACTGACAAAACTGTCCATTTTAGAACACTTCAATCATAAAAGGCAGTCAAACGTCTAATTACAATCCACCACTATTAGTCAATAAGCACAACCTCTTCAGAAGTGAAAATCATCTGAATAATTAAAAATTAAAGAGATCTGTAACTAACAAAGAGGCTGCTACTAGCAAAACAATTTGATATTTCAATGTTTTGTCTACAAATTCAGTGCCTACTGCCCTTGAAGAATAAATTGCCCATGGTACATTAAAAAAAATAGTAAGCTAGTAATATTGCAACAGACAGTAGATGGGAAGCCAACAACAAGTTCATAGTTCTAAGCATCTCATCCCGAGAACACACTCAGGATGCCAGCAACACCCCCAGTAATCCATCTATATGCTGTGGGGATAGAGACTGTATGACTGTGGAGGTCTTTTCACTGGTTTAGGGGATGATGGTTGCAAAAACTCCTGAATGAGACTGTATGTGTATGTGCCTGTAGGGGGACTTACCTCCTGAAGTGAAACAGAAAAATGAAATGCTTTTGACAAACGCGGGCACGCGCGCGTTTGTGTGCGTGTGTGTGTGTGTGTGTGTGTATTTCTATATATATATATATATATATATATATATATATATATATATATATATATATCTATATATATATCTATATATATATCTATATATATATCTATATATATATCTATATATATATATATATATATATATATATATATATATATATATCTATATATCTATATATATATATCTATATATCTATATATATATATCTATATATATCTATATATATCTATATATATATATCTATCTATATATATATATATATATATATATATATATATATATATCTATATATATCTATATCTATATCTATATATCTATATATAATACACACACAAAATTAATTACCGAGATGGTGAACTGGTTTAATTTATCTGCTTATATGCGTTTCTGCTACAATTGCTATTACAGTAAACTGATCACAAACATTAAGACATTAATCCAATACCAGATATTACTCACTGCATGACGGTTCATTTTTGCTATGCCCACTTTATCCTGCAAAAGATTTATTAGTTAACCAAAGTAAAGAAGCAGATTGGTTTTAGGACACCCCACAGCCATAAATGAACAATTGCACAAATGTGCACACACTTCCACTCTCGCACAATCGCACTTGCGGTATACGGTGTGTCGAGACAATCGCAAATGAGACTAGAAATGTTGAATGTAGCCATGCATCTATGTATTCACCTATGCGATGTGAACTAACCATAACAGCCATAGCACACACCAGCATTTTATTCTGTGTAGATTCTGCACTACAGAAGCACCTGGATTTCAATATCACCGCCCTTTAATAATGTGATAACATACTACTTACCAATGAATCACACAGCCACTTAGTAAAAAAAAAAAAAAAAAAAAAAACACACACACCAGCAACTTTTATTCCACTACATTGTATAAAGTACTATGATACGCTGACCACACGAATAAAATGGGATTATACAACTGTTTGGGGCAGGGAGAATTGAAAGAGTTTTACTATTGTGCATGGGAAAGACAATTTACACAACCGATGAGGTACAGCAACAACTAAAGTATGTGCTCAGACACCACTACCACTACATAAACCACACGTACTAAAAAGTAAATTATGCCGTGCTATCAGGAATTCCAGCCTCAAAAAGATTACATACATTTGATGGCAAAGAAATAAAAGAACATCAGAGGAATGCACTATACCAAAATACACCATGCAACCGTATATATTAACATGCACTGGAAGGACAGCAAGAAAAATATTAAAATTCCTACAGCCATCGATGAGCAAACAAATCAAAGATGCTGCAGACAAGCAAAGCAAAGATGCTGCAGACAAGCAAAGCAAAGATGCTGCAGACATTAAAAAGCACAAAGTATGTGCACTTACAAAGCTAATAACTTATGTGCACAACCCATCAACAAAAATAAAGTACAGTTGTGTACACTTACCATAAATGTAGATGTTAGAGTGTATTCACTGTTGTAGTCATCACACTTGGGTTATCTGCCTACAGGTAAACCCTCAGTCGGCCCGAATACCAGAGTCTTAGGATTTCTGTGTTGGATGCTGTCGCCTCTTCCATGACGTCAGGGGTATATAAAACAGGCTGCTGACACTTTTTCTTGCCCCAAATGTCAGAAGCTCCCCAAATAGGAAGCTAGTATATGGTGGGGAACACCACCAGTAAAAAGTAAATACCACTGCCATTAAAAATGGCCATAGAGAGGAGAGGTAGAAAAAGAGAGAAACTCAGGGGGCTGGAGGGAGAGAAAAGTACAGTTTTGAACCTACCATAAATGTAGATGTCCGATAGGTATGCATCTGCAGTCATAACATATGGGTTGTCCTGCCTCAGGCAGCCCTTCGGTCGGCCGGATTCCAAAGTCTGGGTCTGGCCTCGACTGATGTCGCACTTTCCCCGACGTCAGAGCGTCTGGGGTATAAAAGCATCAGCAGACGCCATCTTCCTCAGTGTTTCTTGCCCCAGATGCCAGGTGCCCTCTAGGAAGGCTAAATTTGGAGAAATGCAATAAATTCCAAATATTTTCAAAAATATATACATATATATATACAAACAAATACACCATAATAGATCCCCCAGCTAGCTAACAGAGGGGTAAGCACCCTAGGAATACCACAGAGGGGAAAGAGGGAGGGTAAACCGGAATGCAGTTGCATACATATCGGACATCTACATTTATGGTAGGTACAAAACTGTACTATGTCCTTCAAGGATGCATCTGCAGTCATCACATATGGGTAGAATACCATAGCCAATCTGGGGGTGGAGGCACTAAGAAAAGGATGGTGTAGTTAAGATACCCTGCAGGACTGCTGTAGCAAAACCTGCTCTGGATCTGGAATATAAAGGCAAATTGTAATGCTTGGCAAATGTATGCACGGAGCTCCATGTAGCAGCTTCTAAAATGTCCTTGGTAGCCACCCCTCTTAGGAAGGCTGTAGTGGTGGCTGTGGCTCTCGTGGAATGAGGCCTAATGTTTGCAGGAACCGTCTTTCCATGAAAGGAGTAACAAAAACGAATGCAATTTCCTATCCATTTCGAAATTGTCTGTTTGGAAATTGCTTTTCCTTGTGCTCCAGCAGCATATGCTACAAACAGTTGGTCAGTCTTTCTGTAACTTTTAGTTCTGTCCAAATAGTAGTGTAATTGTCTGTGTATATCCAGAGTGTGTAGAAGTTTCTCCCCTTTATTTTGTGGATTTGGAAAGAATGTAGGCAAGTGAATTGCTTGGTTCAAGGATACCCTAGATACCACCTTTGGCATAAAAGTAGGAATGGTTTTCAATGACACACTGCCTTGATGGAAAATAAGAAATGGCTGCACTGCCATTAAAGCTTGTAACTCAGATACTCTTCTTGCTGAAGTTATGGCCAGAAGGAATGCAGTTTTCCAAGACAGAAACTGTAGATCCGCCGATGCTGCTGGTTCAAAGGGAGGGAGTGTTAGTTTCTCCAGCACAAAGTTAAGGTCCCAAGTAGGTAAAGGTGGTTTCCTTGGAGGATTAATGTTTTTGATTCCTCTCAGAAATTGCCTTAAGAGAGGATGCGAGAAGATAGGTGGGTCAACATTGTATTCTGCTGAAATTGCTGAGGCATGTATCTTAATGGAAGAATAAGACAGGCCATTGTGGAACAATTCTGCTAAGTATTCCAGTATATGTGCCATGCTTGCCACTGTCACATCTAAGCCTTTTGTTGTGTTCCAAATGAGAAATCTTTTCCATTTTGCTGAGTATGCCTTCCTTGTGGAAGGCCGGCGAGCTTCTATAATAATGTCCTTTACTCTCTGTGATAAGCTATTATGAGGAGGGGTCACGGTATTCTCCAGGCAGTTAGCTGCAGGGTTTTCAAGTTGGGATGCAGGATCTTGAAATTGTTCTGCGTCAGAAGAAGTGGCCATAGGGGGAGAGGCCACGGTTTTGTCTCTGACATGCTCTTCAACAGTGGGTACCAGTGCTGCCTTGGCCAGTCTGGAGCTATCAGAATCACTCTTGGCTGTTCTGCCCTGATCTTCAGTAAAACCTTGGACATTAATGGGAGTGGTGGGAAAGCGTAGACTTTTAGAGCTTTCCAGCTGAAAGAGAGAGAGTCCACCTTCCATGCTTGTGGGTGGTATGTCCTTGAGCAGAATGTTTTCAGTTGATGATTGTGGGATGAGGCGAACAGGTCTATGCCCGGCCTCCCCCATGATTGTGTTATGAGTAAAAAGATGTCTGGGTGCAGCATCCATTCGTGTGCATCCATGGTAGTTCTGCTTAAGCTGTCTGCCAGTGTATTGTCTTTTCCTGGCACGAACTGGGACTGTAGTTGTATATTGAGTTTCAAACAAAGTTCCCACAGATGCATGGCCAGTCTGCATAGAGGGTAGGAATGCGTGCCTCCTTGCTTATGTGCCACATCACTGTGGTGTTGTCTATCCTTATTAACAGGTGGCCTTGATGAAGGAAAGATTTGAAGGCCTCGATTGCGTGCATCACTGCCAGCATTTCCTTTTGGTTTATGTGCATGCGCAGCTGTCCTTGAGACCATACTCCTTGGATACATCTGTCCTCCATGTGTGCTACCCAGCCTCGGTCTGAAGCGTCCGTGGTGATGGTTTGGTTTGCTTTTGATTTGTTGAAAGGCAACCCCCTGTTGGACTGGCAGGCTTGAGCCCACCACAGGAATTCCTTTTGAAGGCAAGGGATGAGTGGGATCAAAGTTTCTAAACTGTGACTGTGCTGAGTCCATACACACCTTAGGTACCATTGCAATTTTCTCATATGCAGCCTGGCTTGTGGAATCAGAATTATGCAGGATGCCATGTAACCCAGGGCCTGCAGGATTTTCCTTGCAGTCAGCTGAGTTTGTCTTGTCAGATTCTTGAAGTAATCCGGAAGCTGTTTTTGTTTTTCTCCTGTGAGAAAGGCCATTTGGGTGGCTGTGTCTAGATCTGCACCCAAAAAGGTTACTCTTTGGGATGGAACAAGTCTTGATTTTTGGATGTTGACTGTGTATCCCAAGGCCTGCAATAGGTGGATGGCATAATCCAAGTCCTTTAACAAATTTTCCTTGTTGTCCGCTTGTATAAGGAAGTCGTCCAGATATGGGAATCCCCTGAAGTCTGCAGTGTGCAATTACTGATGCCAGGCATTTCGTGAATACTCTGGGCGCAGTAGATAAGCCAAAGGGCAATGCTGAGAATTGATAATGCTCTGATCCTGCAAGAAATCTGAGGTGTCTTCTGCAACTTTGTCAAATAGGGACATGCAGGTATGCCTCCTTGAGATATAGAGTCACCAGCCAAGACTCCTTGCCCAGCATGGGAAGAAGTTGCTGTAGGGTCAGCATCTTGAATTTTGGCACAATGAGGTAAGTATTCAGTGCGGACAGGTCGAGAATAGGCCTCCATTGATTTTCTTTTCTTGGAACAAGGAATAATCTGGAGTAAAATCCTTGGCCTTGTTCTGAAAGAGGTACTTTTTCTATGGCTTTCATTTGTATTAATTTGTTGATTTGTTTCAAAGCCTCTGCCTTTGATTTGGTGGCAGGTCTGGCATTCCTTTTCTTCTTGGCAAAGTGTGGAAATGGAACCTGTATCCTTTGTCTATTATTTGCAGTGTCCATGTGTCCCTTGTGATGTAATGCCAATTTTTTGAGAATAAAGAAAGCTTTCCGCCCAATGGTGCTTCTAACTGAGCCCTGGTCGGCGGAGTTAAAATAAAGTCATTGAGTCTGTCCTGGTGTAGCAGTCGTTGTTGTTCCTGCACTACCTCTCTGGTTAGGAGGCTGCCACTGACGGCCTCTGTAGGAGCCTCTAGCTTGCCCTCTACCTCTGGCACGCCTGTTCCTGCCCCTCTGGGATCTGTTAGAGTCCGGAAAGGACCAATTCTTAGTAGGCCAATTTCTGCTGAATCTCGGTGGTTGGACTTGCAGAAAATCCTTAACTGTTTGCACAAATTTTGCCTTTTCTTCAAACTTCTTTAAGACCTCCTGAGCCGTGGAACCAAATAATTTTTGTTTTTCCATTGGAGCATCCAGGAGCTTAGCTTTAACATGGTCTGGTAAAGATTGTTCCTTCAACCAGGCATGCCTACATATAATTGCCCCTGTCATAGCTGACCTACATGAAGCTTCCAGTGCATCATAACCACACTGCAAAAAATGATTGCTAACCTGCTGTGAGTTATGTACCAGATCCTGAAGTGATTTACGGTCTAAGGGTTCAGAAGAGGAAAGCTTCTTATGCAATTCATCTAACAAATACTCTTGGTACTGAATCATATGAAATCGACAATTTAATGCCCTCATGGAAAGAGTTGCAGAAGTATATACTTTCTTTCCCCATCTCTCTAAAGCTCTAGACTCCCTTTCAGAAGGTAGAGGATTTTTAGCAGTGGCAGCTGCAACCCCTTTTGGGCCCTGGGAAATAGTTTCTGGGTCCGCAGAGTGGGCCTTGTACAGGTGTAGATGAGAGTCCGGGACCCTGTAGTACTATCAGGTTTAGCAGGGGCCGAAGGGAGAGAATCAGGGGCTGTACTAGCATCAGAGTACACATCATCAATAACATTTAAAACAGGAGGTATAGCTAATGGCCTATGCTAAGGTAAATGTAAAAAGATCCTTATTCTCTTTCTAGAATCAGAAAATTCCTGGCCCTGCCATTGAAAATGTTCCCTCATAGAATGCAGTGTCTCACCAAAAGAAAATTCTTCAGGAGGGGAGTCCGAAGGAATAGATTGTTCAGCATCAGAATCCTCGTAGGCCGAATAAGCCTCCTCCTGGTGGTCTGACAACACAGATCCATCTGTAGACTCATCTGAAGAGTGGGGATCAGAGGGCTCAACCCTATACCTTTTGTCTGGTGGTGGTAGAGAGCCTCTGTCTGGGTGAGGTTGAGAACCCCTAATTAAAGAGATAAGATCCTCTGCTAGGCTGAGAATCTGAGAGCCAGTAGAAGGCCTCTGAGAGGTAGTCTTGGGAGGCAAAGCTTTAGCAAGTTTAGCAGCTTTAGCCCTAGAAAAGGCCTTAATGGACATGGATGCAGGGGGTCTGGCTGCACCACGTGCAGGAGTAGACTTGTCTAAAGGAATGGTGTTGGACATGTCCTGGACACCAGTTTCAGTAGGTAATTCAGTAACCGACTCAGCTGGGGCCTCCGTGGCAGAGGTAGTCGGTTGAGTGGATTCGGTTATAGGAAGCACCGAGGACTCTGTTTCAGCCGAAACAGAGACACTTGTGGTAGGCCTGACCGTGGTTTCAGCCGAAACCGTGGGCCGCGAGGGTCGGTCCTTGTCCTTTCGTTTTTTAACCACATGCGAAGTCGGAGTCTCCGATGGCATCTTGTACGCAAAATTAGCCCCAAAAAATTCCTCTGCAAACTCCGACCGACGCCTAAGAGTTCGTCGGTTGAAGGAAGCACAGGCTGAGCAGGCTGAGACGTCGTGGTCTGGGCCTAAGCAAGGGAGGCAGTAAGAGTAGAAATCCTTATGAGGTATTTGTTTCCCACAAGTTAAACAATTATTTACTTTATCTGACATCGGCTGAGGCAAGAAAGAGTCCCCAACGGGGTACTTAGCTTTTTCGAAGTCTTCGGTAGCTGAATCACAGGAGCTGGCCGACCGGCACTTGCGAACTGCTTCTGCTTCGGGCACCACGCGGCAAGAAAGACTGAGGAAGATGGCGTCGGCTGATGCTTTTATACCCCAGACGCTCTGACGTCGGGGAAAGTGCGACATCAGCCGAGGCCAGACCCAGACTTTGGAATCCAGCCGACTGAAGGGCTGCCTGAGGCAGGACAACCCATATGTTATGACTGCAGATGCATCCATGAAGGACATCCAGGACTGCAAAAGTGAATACACTCGAACATCTATATTCATGGTAAGTGCACAGAACTGTACTATGTTCTTCGTGTTTCACTGTTGCAGTCATCACACTTGGGTTGATTTCCTAAGCTGAGGAAGGGTGGAGGCAGTCATAAAGTGTTAGGGCTGGCTAGCAGGCCTTGTAAGACTGCCATACCAAATCCAGCTCTGGGTTTAGAAAAAATAGTAAGTGGTAATGCTTGGTGTAGGTGTGCACAGAACTCAAGTTGCAACTTCCAAAATGTCCCTGGTAGGGACTCCCCTGAGAAATGCTGTAGAGGAGGAAGTAGCCCTAGTGGAATGTGATCTGATCCCCTGTGGGGTAGGTTTTCCATGATGCTTGTAGCAGAAATGTATGCAGACTTTTATCCATTTGGAAAAGGTTTGCTTTGAAATGGCTTTACCCTCTGTCCCTGTAGCAAAGACAACTAGCAGCTGGTCAGATCTTCTGAAAGGTTTAGTCCTGTCAAGGTAGAACCTGAGCTGTCTGTGCACGTCCAAGGAGTGCAGGATCCTTTCCCCTTTATTCTGATTAGGGAAGAAGGTTGGCAAATGGATGGATTAGTTTACAGCCACACTGGATACCCCTTTAGGCATAAAGGACGGGTTACTCCTGAGGGAAATCCTGTCAGCATGGAAGATGATGAAGGGATGGACTGCCATTAGTGCCTGTAACTCCGACACTCTTCTTGCTGAACGTACGGCTAAAAGTAAGGCTGTTTTCCAAGAGAGGAATTTTAACTCTGCTGAAGCAGCAGGTTCAAAAGGGGAAAGTGTGAGCTTTTCCAGTACAAAGTTAAGGTCCCAGGCAGGGGTGGGTGCTCTACTAGGTGGCCTTAAGTTGTTAGCCCCTCTCAGGAACTGTTTGATGAGGGTGAGAAAATAGAGGTGGCTCAGTATTATAATGAGCTGAGATGGCAGAGGCATGAATCTTAATGGAGGAGAAGGATAGGCCTCTGTGGAATAGCTCTGCTAGGTAATGCAGGATATGAGGTAAGGAGGGCAGTGTTGTCTCCTTTCCTTGAGACTTGACTCCAAGAACAACATATTTCCACTTTTCAGCATAGGATTTCCTACTATTAGGTTTTCTGGCTTCAAGAATGACATTCAGCACCTGTTTGCTGAGGGTTGCTGCTGGTGTACTCAGGGGATAAGCCAGGCTGCAAGGTTTAGGGTTTGTAACTGTGAATGCAAAATCGGTCCCTCCTGCTGAGACAGTAGGGCAGGGGTTTGATGAAGGTGCCAATGTGGCACTGTTGTCAGACTGTGTAAGAGTGGGTACCAGTGCTGGCGTGGCCAGTCAGGGGCAATAAGAATTGCCCTTGGCCTATCTTGTTTGATCTTTAGTACTTTTGAGAGGAGGGGCAGAGGGGGAAAGGCATAAATTGAGAGGATTTCCCATTAGAAGGATAGGGCATCCACCTTCCAGACCCTACTGTGATGGTTCCTGGCACAAAATTTGCTCAACTGGTGGTTTTTGGGGGAGGCAAAGAGGTCCACCTCCGGTGTCCCCCACCTCTGGATTAGAAAGTTGAAGGTGTTGGGCTCTAATTTCCAGTCGTGTGGGTCTACATTTCAGCTTAAGTCATCTGCCAGTGAATTTTGTTTGCCTGACAGGAATCGAGCTTGTAGATGCACTTGGTGGCTCAAGGCTGTGTTCCATAGGGCCATGGCTAACCTGCAGAGTGGGTAAGAATGGGACCCCCCCCTTCTTTATGTACCACATAACTGTGGTGTTTTTATCAGCAGCTGTCCTGGAAGGATTAGGTATTTGAAGGCTGTCACAGCATTCTGTACAGCTAGCATCGCTTTTTGACTGATGTGCAGGAGAATTTGGCATGGGCTCCACTTGCCCTGAATGCATTGGCCTGCCATGTGAGCCCCCCATGCATAGTCTGATGTGTCTGTTGTCAGGGTTTGGGCGGCGAGGGGTTGACTGAAAGGCAGTCCCTTGCTGTCATTGCATGCATCTGCCCACCAAAGGAACTCTGCTCTTAGACAAGGTATGACTGGAATGACTGTTTCCAGGTCCTGAGAATATTGGCACCAAAGACTTAAGTACCATTGAAGTTTCCTCATATGCAGTCTTGCATATGGAATCAGTAGTATGCAGGATGCCATGAAACCCAGAGCCTGCAGAATTCGCCTAGACGAGGTTTTTGTTGCCATCAGTTTGAAGTAAGTAGTCAGTTGCCTTTGCTTGTCTGGCGTGAGGTAAGCCATCTGGGCAGTTGTATTCAAGCTTGCACCCACGAATGTTATCTTTTGAGAGGGTATCTGTTGTGATTTTTCGTTTACTGTGTACCCTAGGCATGTTAGAAGCCTTTTCAAACGCCAGGTGTCGAAGACTGTCCTTATTATCTGCTTGAATGAGACAGTCATCCAAGTAAGGATTATTTGTATCCAAAATGCAATTACTGGTGCCAGGCACTTTATAAAGACCCTGGACACAGTAAATAAGCCAAAGGGCAGTGCAGAGAATTGGTAAATTTTGTTCCTTTAACTAGGCATGCCTCCTAATCACAAATCCAGTAACTGCGGCCCTGCAGGAGGCCTCTAAGGAATCAAAACCACATTGCAAAGTATGATTTCCAACTTGTTCAGCTGCATGCATTAATTCCTGCAATTCTTTATTTTCTGCACATTCTGAAATCAACTTCATTTTCTGTTTCAGCAATTCCATAACATGTTGTTGGTACTTAAGCATATGAAATTGACAGTTTAAGGCCCTGATTGCCAAGGTTGCAGATGTATAAAACTTTTTTTCCCCATCTGTCCAGTGCCCTTGAATCTCTGTCAGAGGGGGTAGGATTTGTTGCTGTTGAGGCCTCAACTCCCTTAGGACCCTGTGATATAGTTTCAGGATCAGCAGCAGGGTTTCTAATTGAAAATTTATGCGAGTCAGGGACCCTGTAATATCCGTCAGGCTTACTGGGAGCTGGAGGTAAGGAGTCAGGGGACAAGCTTGACTCCAAAAACACATCATCCACAATGTCTAAAATAGGGGGAATGGCTAAAGGCCTGTGCTGAGAGAGAAGGAAATCCCTGAGCCTCGTTTTTGATTCTGAGAAGTCTTGAATCTCCCAGTGAAAATGCTCCCTCAAAGTATGCAAGGTTTCTCCAAATGAATAATCCTCAGGAGGAGATGCAAATGGAATAGACTCCTCAGCATCAGAATCCTCATAGGGAGGTACAGATAATTCCTGATCAGAAGAGGAATCTGAAGAAACAGAAACCTGATCTGAAGATTCATAATCAGTGTCTTGCCTAGGCCCCTTATCAGGAGGGGGATGGGTACCCCTGATTAAGGTAATAAGGTCTTCAGCCATTTTGATCATCTGTTTTTTTAGGCATAGAGGCCTGTGCGTGTGGCTCATGTGTCGGTTTTTTAGTTTTAGAAGTTGCTTTTGTGTTTGGTTTTGCAGCTGTCGTCGGTTTGGTATGCAAATGTTGAGGTCTGAATACACCCTCAGAAGCCTGTGCCTGCTCAGCGGCTCCGGACCCATCAGAGGGAGATACATCCGTTGGTCCAATACCTTGAGTATCTTGCGACATGCCGGACTCCACATGGGTGTTGGTAGAGGCCTGCGACTCGAAGGTAGCGGGTATCAGGGGCTGCGAAAGCACCTCACTGAGTACCGGCGATCCGGCAACTGGCGTAGGAAAAGCTTTGTCGCCGGTTTTGGATCTCGACTGCCTTTCTCTGTCCTTTTCTTTGCGTTTATGTACTCCGGTAGTCGGATTGCTATCAGACGACATTTCTGGGTAGTTAAATCTGTCTCCAAAATACTTTGATGCAAAAATATACAGACGCTTAACAGTGCGTTGGATAAATCTAGCACAAAACTGACAGCCAGGCATGTCGTGATCAGGGCCTAGGCAAGGAATACAGTACAAATGGAAATCCTTATGAGGTATTTGCTTCCCACAAGTAATACAATCATTAACTTTCTGACATCAGTAAAAATTAAGAAAATGTTTCCCCAACGGGGTACTTAGCTTTAGTGAAGGCTTTGGTTCTGAAACTCAAATTCGAATATTTCAATAGTCAGCCGGCCGGCACTTGCGAAATGCTTCTGCTTCGGGCACCGTGCAGCAAGAAAGACTAAAGAAAATGGCATCGGCTGCAAGTTTTATACGGCTGACGACCTGACGTCATGGAAGAGGAGACAGCAAGTGACGCAGGACCCAAGACTTTGGAATTCAGGCCGACTGAGGGCCACCTGCCAGCACATTACCCAAATGTAATGACTGCAACAGTGAAACACGAAGAACATCCAAGAAAGTCGAAGTGGTGGGCTCCAAACCTTGAAAGGAGGTCGGAGGAGAATAATCCAAAAGCAGTCGTAGGATATTATGCCTCGGCTCCAGAAGGGAGGGAGGTCTGTGTGGGTGCAGGAAGACACCTGGCCACCAAAAGCTGGTCCACCAATCTAACTACTTCCACTTTGGAAAGACTTCTGGATGAATGGATCAACATTCCAGAGGGATACTCTGGCCTATCCATGAAAGGACTGGGGTGTAACCAAAAAATGGGTCTACAGAAGGGGAATATCTTGTTCTTGGAGGCAGAAATGTTTTGAACTTCAGCACCATAGGCTGGGGAGTAGATGGAGATGTCGGAACAGTGGGGGGGCCAATGAAGCTGTTGTCAATGAGACTGTCTGCGTCGAGGTGACAGTCAGTGCCGAGGTAGGCTGGATCAGTGCAGAGACCGTTGGTACCAATGGGGACCTAACTGTAGGTGCCAAAGGTTGTTTTTCAGTCATTTTTGCAACTTTAGTCCTCCGTTCCGACAACACAGATGGAACTGGTGATTTATGAGATTCTGATGCTTGTGCCGATGGTGAGGTCAGCACTGAAAGGCTTCTCTTCGACTCAGGTTTGGACAATTTGAACAACTCTGGCTTAGAGAGGGCTTCTTCAAAAGAGGATTTCAACAATCCTTTTAAAATAAGTTTATTTCAGCATTCTGCTAAGGTTGTTGTGTCTTTCGGCTTTTCTCGGTTAGGGGTCGCCACAGCAGAACTCTGGTTCGCTAATGATTGGCACTTGATTTTTACATGCCGAGTTGCCAGCCCGGATGCACAACCTTCAACGAAGGTACGCCCATTCACGCACGTCTCCACGCAGAAGATGCTCTAGCTGAGAATCAAACCGGACAGCGTCTTACTGTGAGGCGACAACGCTACCGCAGCACCGCCACCGTGGATATGGTCACTAAATCCCTGGCAGATCTTACACCCAAGTGAGGCGCACCCAAGCAGTACACATATGAAAGTTTCCCATCTGAATTGGGAATCTTTACCATAATCCTGACATTGAAGTATGACGTGCACTTCTGCTTTTCCAGCATGTCTAACAAAATTCTACCAACAACGGTAGGGAGAAATACCAAAAAAAAAAAAAAAAAAAAAAAAAAGGTAAAAAGTGAAAAATGCCAATGATGGTATCAAGAGATTACCAAAAAGGTAAAGGGAGAGGAAGGGAAACAAGTTACCAATGATGGTAACTAAGAATACAGTTGGGTAAGGGGGGATAGAGAAATATCAAAAAACACACTCAAGGATATAAAATAGACAGAAGTACTTCTATTACTTCAAAAACAGAAAAGACTGACAGAATATATAAGAATGTTGTTCGTCTTTCGGCTTTTTCCCGGTAAGGGGTCGCCACAGCAGAACTCCGGTCCGCTAACGATTGGCAGTAGATTTGTTTTACGAAACGCCAAGGTGCCAGGTAGACGCCAAACCTTCAATGAAGGCACACCCATTTACACACGCATGTCTTTCAAACGCTACCCAACCACGGGGAGGACATGCAGACTCCACACAGAAGGCACTCCCAAGCCAAGCCAATAATCAAACAGGAGAAAGTACAGTTTTGTACCTACCATAAATGTAGATGTCCGATAGGTATGCATCTGCAGTCATCACATATGGGTTGTCATGCCTCAGGCAGCCCTTCGGTCGGCCGGATTCCAATGTCTGTGTCTGGCCTCGGCTGATGTTGCACTTTCCCCGACGTCAGAGCGTCTGGGGTATAAAAGCATCAGCCGATGCCATTTTCCTCAGTTTTTCTTGCCCCAGATGCCAGGTGCCCTCGAAGGAAGGCTAAAATTTGGAGAGATGCATTTTAAAAACAAATCCAAACATGCACAGTACTATAAAAACAAATACACCATAATAGATCCCCCCAGCTAGCTATAAGAGGGGTAAGTACCCAAGAAGTATCCCACAGAGGGGAAGGAGGGAGGGTAAACCTGACTGCAGATGCATACGTATCTGACATCTACATTTATGGTAGATACAAAACTGTACTATGTCCTTCAAGGATGCATCTGCAGTCATCACATATGGGTAGAATACCATAGCCAATCTGGGGCTGGAGGTACTAAGTAAAGGATGGTGTAGCTAAGATACCCTGCAGGACTGCCGTAGCAAAGCCTGCTCTGGATCTGGAGTATAAAGGTAAATTATAATGCTTGGCAAATGTATGCACGGAGCTCCATGTAGCAGCTTCTAAAATGTCCTTGGTAGCCACCCCTCTTAGGAAGGCTGTGGAGGTGGCTGTGGCTCTCGTGGAATGAGGTCTAATGTTAGCTGGCACAGTTTTTCCATGAAAGGAGTAACAAAAACGAATGCAATTTCCTATCCATTTTGAAATTGTCTGTTTGGAAATTGCTTTTCCTTGTGCCCCAGCAGCAAAAGCTACAAACAGCTGGTCAGTGTTTCTGTAACTTTTAGTTCTGTCCAAGTAGTAGCGTAACTGTGTGTATGTCCAGGGTGTGCAGAAGTTTCTCCCCTTTATTTTGTGGTTGTGGGAAGAATGTAGGCAAGTGAATAGCTTGGTTCAAAGATACCCTGAATAACACCTTTGGCATAAATGTAGGATTGGTTCTCAATGAAACTCGGTCCTGATGAAAGATAAGAAAACTGTCTCAGGAGAGGATGCGAGAAGACAGGTGGAACATTGTATTCTGCTGAAATTGCTGAGGCATGTATCTTAATGGAAGAGTAAGACAGGCCGTTGTGGAACAATTCTGCCAAGTATTCCAGTATATGTGCTATGTTCATCACTGTCGCATCTAGGCCCTTTGTTGTGTTCCAAGTGTGAAATCTTTTCCGTTTTGCTGAATATGCCTTCCTTGTGGAAGGCTGGCGAACTTCCATAATAATATCCTTCACTCTCTGGGATGTATGTGACAATTTCAAGGGCATTATAGATGCCTACCATGTTTCTGTTGCATGTTTCGTAGGTTCAGCAAGCATTTTCTTCGCTGTATTTGCTTGAGGTAAATAGTGGGATATCTTCTGTTGCTGCAAAGGATGGAAACTGCCGATGGGAAGCAGACTTGTTATGACCTACTCTATGGTCGTTATAACTTAACTCCTAGGACTATATTTTTAATGTCTTGTTGTAACTACTATATAAAGTTTGCCATGTAGCGGATGTTGATATTCCTGCTTTAATCTAAAACGTGGGCACTGTGATGAATTAAGCAGCTGAGTGGGATTGTATGATATGTGGTAGCGCATATCATATGAACAGCCATGATGCTGCAGAGCAACAGGTTCTGAAATTAGTCATACTGCAATATCATAAAGTTGTCTTGTAAGTTTGCATTTAATGTTTCATTTACAGTCCGTGAAAGTTGAATAGGTTTATTGTACACAGTAGTATCAATTTAATGATTAAGAATTGTTACCACTATAACCCAAAATAATGTACTTACGTTGCAGCTGCTTGAATTATCATTGTAAAACTATGTACTGATCATTAATTTCAGTATTTCATCAAGTCAGAATATTTTTCTGTGTTTTATGACGTTGTAGTCCGTTGTTTACAATATGGTTGTTTGCAGAGTATAAATAATCTGTAAGTATGTTCACTTATTATTGAATGACAGGTGAGCGTCTTAGTTTTTAACATTTTAAGACAGTCTACTCAACTTCATTGTATAAACACAAGTGCATTTATTTCAGTGCCTGTGTTATATTGTGCATCAGCTAAAACAGCAAATGGTTAAGACCAGTTTTATCAGTGTAACACACAAGCATAAACAATTGACCTGCAGACAGTGTCACACACTATTATATCTTGCTGGCAGTTTTTTGAAAATCCTTTATTTAAATAACTGTGTTTAATCAAGGTAATATGTATCTGTTAAGCTGGTATCCCATGTAACACACATTATTTCATTTTTTTTAATTCCTTTCTTGCAACTAATATGTACTTAAGGTGCCTTTAGGTGCTTGTTGGTGACTGCTGAACAGCAGACTTTTGTCAGAATAATAATGCATAACTGGTAGTGTGGTTGGGAGGATGGCCTAATGGTTAAGGTGTTTGCCTTACAATGTACAAGGTTTGAATCTCACAGGGGATACTTGGCTAGGTTTAAAATGGCTCGCAAGGGCAGTTAACTTAGTACTAATCTATGAACCTATGAACCTATGGTATTTTTCAGGCAGTTAGCTGCAAGGTTTTCAGGTTGGAATGCAGAGTCTTGAAATTGTGCTGTGTCAGTAGAAGTGGCCATAGGGGGAGAGGCCACGGTTTCGTCTGTGACATGCTCTTTAACAGTGGGTACCAGTGCTGTCTTGGCCAGTTTGGAGCTATCAGAATCACTCTGGGCTGCTCTGTTCTGATCTTCAGAAAGACCCTGGTAATTAATGGGAGAGGTGGAAAAGCATACACTGTTAGAGCTTTCCAGCTGAAAGAGAGAGCGTCCACTTTCCATGCTTGTGGGTGGTATGTCCTTGAGCAGAATTTCTTCAGTTGATGATTGTGGGGGGAGGCGAACAGATCTATTTCCGGCCTTCCCCATGATTGTGTGATGAGTAAGAAGATGTCTGGGTGCAGCATCCATTCGTGTGCATCCATGGTATTTCTGCTTAAGCTGTCTGCCAATATATTGTCTTTCCCTGGCACGAACTGGGACTACAGCTGTATATTGAGTTTCAAGGAAAGTTCCCATAGATTCATTGCCAGTCTGCAAAGAGGGTAGGAAAGGGTGCCTCCTTGCTTATGTACCACATAACTGTGGTGTTGTCTGTCCTTATGAGTAGGTGGCCTTGATGAAGAAAATGTTTGAAGGCCTCTATTGCGTGTATCACTGCCAGCATTTCCTTTTGGTTTATGTGCATGCGCAGCTCTCTTTGTGACCATAGCACTTGGATACATCTGCCCTCCATGTGTGCTCCCCAACCTTGGTCTGAAGCGTCCGTAGTGATGGTTTGGTTGGCTCTTGGCTTGCTGAAGGGCAACCCATTGTTCGACTGGCAGGCTTGAGCCCACCACAGAAATTCCTTTTGAATACATGGAATGAGTGGGATCAAAGTTTCTAAACTGTGACTGTGCTGAGTCCATAAACTCCTTGGGTACCATTGTAATTTTCTCATATGTAGCCTTGCTTGTGGAATCAGAAGAATGCAAGATGCCATGTAACCCAGGGCCTGCAGGATTTTCCTTGCAGTCAGCTGAGTTTGTCTTGTCAGATTCTTGAAGTAATCCGGTAGTTGTTTTTGTTTTTCTTCTGTGAGAAAGGCCATTTGGGTGGTTGTGTCTAGATCCGCACCCAGAAAAGTTATTCTTTGGGATGGAACAAGTCTTGATTTGTGGATGTTGACTGTATATCCCAAGGCCTGCAGTAGGTGGATGGCATAATCCAAGTCCTTTAACAAAGTTTGCTTGCTGTCCGCTTGTATAAGGCAGTCGTCCAGATATGGGTAGATATGAATTCCCTGAAGTCTGCAGTGTGCAATTACTGATGCCAGGCATTTCGTGAATACTCTGGGAGCAGTAGATAAACCAAAGGGCAATGGTGAGAATTGATAATGCTCTGACCCTGCAAGAAATCTGAGGTGTCTTCTGCAACTTTGTCTGATAGGGACATGCAGTTATGCCTCCTTGAGGTCTAGAGTCGCCAGCCAAGACCCCTTGCCCAGCATGGGAAGGAGTTGCTGTAGAGTCAGCATTTTGAATTTTGGCACAATGAGGTAAGTATTCAGTGCGGACAAGTCGAGAATAGGCCTCCATTGATTTTCTTTTCTTGGAACAAGGAATAATCTGGAGTAAAATCCTTGGCCTTGTTCTGAAAGAGGTACCTTTTCTATAGCTTTCATTTGAATTAAGTTGGGTATTTGTTTCAAAGCCTCTGCCCTCTGATTTGGTGGCAGGTCTGGCATGCCTTTTCTTTTTGGCAATGTGTGGAAATGGAACCTGTATCCTTTGTCTATTATTTGCAGTGCCCATGTGTCCCTTGTAATGCTGTGCCAATTTTTTGAAAATAAAGAAAGCTTTCCGCCCAAAGGTGCTTCTAATTGAGCCCTGGTCGGCGGAGTCAAAACAAAGTCATTGAGTCTGTCCTGGTGTAGCAGTTGTAGTTCCTGCACTACCTCTCTGGTTGGGAGGCTGACATTGACGGCCTCTGTAGGAGCCTCTAGCTTGCCCTCTACCTCTTGGCACGCCTATTCCTGCACCTCTGAGATCTGTCTGAGTCCGGAAAGGACCAATTCTTAGTAGGCCAATTTCTGCTGAATCTCGGTGGTTGGACTTGCAGAAAGTCTTTGACTGTTTGCACAGATTTTGCCTTTTCTTCAAATTTCTTTAAGACCTCTTGAGCCGTGGAACCAAATAATTTTTGCTTTTCCATAGGAGCATCCAAAAGCTTAGCTTTAACATGGTCTGGCAGAGATTGTTCCTTCAGCCAGGCATGCCTACGTATGACTGCCCCTGTCGTAGCTGACCTACATGAAGTTTCCAATGCATCGTAACCACACTGCAAGAAATGGTTACTAACCTGCTGGGAGTTATGTACCAGATCCTGAAGGGATTTGCGATCAAGGGGTTCAGAAGAAGACAGTTTCTTATGCAGTTCATCTAACAAATACTCTTGGTACTGTATCATATGAAATTGACAATTTAATGCCCTCATGGAAAGAGTTGCAGAAGTATACACTTTCTTACCCATCTCTCTAAAGCTCTGGACTCCCTCTCAGAGGGTAGAGGATTTCTAGCAGTGGCCGCTGCAACCCCTTTTGGGCCCTGGGAAATAGTTTCTGGATCAGCAGAGTGGGCCTTGTACAGGTGTAGATGTGAGTCCGGGACCCTGTAGTACCTATCAGGTTTGGCAGGAGCTGGAGGGAGAGAGTCAGGGGTTGTACTAGCATCAGAGTACACATCATCAATGACATTCAAAACAAGAGGTATAGCTAAAGGCCTATGCTGAGGTAAATGTAAAAAGGTCCTTAATCTCTTTCCAGAATCAGAGAATTCCTGACCCTGCCATTGAAAATGTTCTCTCAGAGTGTAATGTCTCTCCAAAGGAAAACTCTTCAGGAGGGGAGGCCGAGGGAATAGATTCTTCAGCATCAGAATCCTCGTAGGCCGAATAAGCCTCCTCCTGGTGGTCTGACAGAGTAGAGCCATCAGAGGACTCATCTGAGGAGTGGGGGTCAGAGGGCTCAACCCTGGGCCTTTTGTCTGGAGGTGGTTGAGAGCCCCTGTCCGGATGAGGTTGAGAACCTCTAATTAAGGAGATAAGATCCTCTGCTAAGAATCTGTGAGCCAGTAGAGGGTCTCAGAGGTAACCTTGGGAGGCAAAGCTTTAGAAAGTTTAGCAGCTTTAGCCCTAGAGAAAGCCTTAATGGACATGGATGCAGGAGGTCTGGCTGCACCACGTGCAGGAGTAGATTTGTCTAAAGGAATGGTGTCAGAAGGTTCCTGGACACCAGTTTCAGTAGGTAATTCAATAACCGACTCGGCCGGGGCCTCCGGGGCCGAGGTAGTCGGTTGTGTGGTTTCGGTAATCGGAAGTACCAAGGACTCTGTTTCAGCCGACACAGAGACACTCGCGGTAGGCCTGACCGTGGTTTCAGCCAAAACCGCGGCCCGTGTGTGTGTCGGTCCTTGTCCTTCCGTTTCTTAACTAAATGCGAAGTCAGAGTCTCCGACTGCATCTTGTAAGCAAAACTAGCCCCAAAGTATTCCTCTGCAAACTCCGACCGACGTCTAAGAGTTAGTCGGTTGAAGGAAGCACAGGCTGAACAGGCCGAGACGTCGTGGTCTGGGCCTAGGCAGGGGAGGCAGTAAGAGTGGAAATCCTTATGAGGTATTTGTTTCCCACAAGTTATTATTAACTTTATCTGACATCGGCTGAGGCAAGAAAGAGTCCCCAATGGGGTACTTAGCTTTTTCGAAGTCTTCGGTATCCGAATCACAGGAGATGGCCGACCGGCACTTGCGAACTGCTTGCGCTTCGGGCACCACGCGGCAAGAAAGACTGAGGAAAATGGCGTCGGCTGATGCTTTTATACCCCAGACGCTCTGACGTCGGGGAAAGTGCGACATCAGCCAAGGCCAAACCTAGACTGGAATCCGACCGAAGGGCTGCCTGAGGCAGGACAACCCATATGTGATGACTGCAGATGCATCCTTGAAGGACATCATCCATCAGTAAGGAATGAATGAAGATTAACAACATCAGATTGTATGTTTTAGCAGTTTAATGCTATTACTACTAGTAAGCTGCTGACGTAATTTCACTGGAGTTGTTATACTAAGGAAGGGAAAGTTACATAACTAATGCGTGAGATTTTAAAATATTTGCCACCATGAGGAGTGAGGTCTGTTGTCAGGAGTAGCAAAGGGTATTAAGTTACTGCACTGATACATTAATAAAAGGCTTCATATGAGCACAGGTGGAAAACACAGCAGGCAATAAAAATGAATGCTGCCAATGAGTATACAATGACTATGCATTTTGTGCCTACCCAGGATAAGGTCTATATTAGGTGACTGAAACTTTAGGTAATCGAATACCTAAAGATAAACACCTAAACAGTGAAAGCTGTAAACATTCAACGGCCACTTCCATGAATTCTTTCATAGGGAAAGAATATGCTTGGCCATTACCGTGAATATGCCCTCTTCTCCACAGTACAGCTCTCGGAGTTGTTATATTTAGTTGGGGGGGGGGGGGGGCAAAGCCCCCCCTCAATTAGGGTTTGAAATGGTTTCCCCCGGCCAAGTGAATTCTTTCCTTACAAAATAATTTGCAGAAGTGACTGTTGAATGTTTACAGCTTTCGCTGTTTAGGTATTTGATTACCAAAAGCTTCAACTTTATAATATAGACCCCCCCACCCCCCAGGTTAGACCATGTTAGAGACAGATTTTTGACTATAATATAGGATGGAACCTGAAAGGCACAGACTATAAAGGTTGACTGTGGAAAGGTAACTGCATTAAAGCAGGTGTGTTTTTCCCTTAACGCTACAACTTGCTTATACCAATTAAGCTGATGCAAAATTTGCAGAGTTTGTAAAGGATACTTGCCCACTGGACAAAGTTCATCCTGCAAGACTATCGAAAACCGTCATTAGAACTCTTCTGCAAAACTCTTTTTTAGTTAAGTGTACTACTTGAATTAAAAAAATAGCACCTGCTTTTTGTATATTCCAAGCAATTTTTCACCTGACTAAAGAGAGCACAGATCTCTTGAGTAATAAAGCAGCCACTATTCAACGCATGTAAAATAATGTTTTCTAAAGCATTTGCTTAGCATTTCAATTCCACAAGTCCTGCAAAATGAATGTTAACACAACCACAAACAAAACCACGTATAAGAACTGAAGTATTCCACAACTAAACAGCAAAGAATCTCCAAAAAGAAAGCATGGAATACATCGTAAATCTTTTAATAAAAGCAATAAAGTACAATGCAAAGCTCTTTTTCAATGCAAAGTAAAAAGACATGCAAGTGGTCATATTTATACAAATGATTGACCAGTAGGATACAAACCAACAAGTTACATGATGAAACATACTTCCTTAAAAATATATGCACTCTATTCAACCCATTTATAAACCATTTACAAATATCTAAATATGATTACAACACTGCTAGAAACATACATACATTTACAAAAGATACTCAGTAAGTAGTTCATATCACCCCCTGGCAAAAGATATCTTCTCTTATGTCCGAAATACGTACAGGTGTTGAAAATACATTAAACACATTTAGTCGAAAGGTGATACACATAGATTCAAGTTTCATGTTATTCAGATAGTTAGTGTGGGAAAACGGGGGTGGGGGGTGATATAAATGTACTTACTGAATTAGCTGAATGTAGATGGGTAGATTTTAGAGCAGCTAATAATTATGGATTAAATAGTCAAAATAGTTTGAAACTTGTGCTTAAATATAAGCATGAGTGTGTTTAAAATGTTTATCAGGTTTTTATATGAGCATGTATGTAAATGTATGTATAGCAGTGTTGTAATTATATTTAGATCTTTGGAAATAGTTTATAAATGGGTTGAATAGAGTGTACACATTTTTAAGGAAGTATGTTTCATCATGTGACTTGTTGGTTTGTATACTACTGGTCAAGCAGTTGTATAAATATGACCATTTACATGTCTTTTTACTTTTAAAAAGAGCTTTGCTCAAAAGCTTTGTGTTGTACTTTACTTCTTTTATTAAAAATTTACGGTGCATTCCACGCTTTATTTTTGGAATGTTCACACAACGAAAAGTAGAGTTGTGTACACTTACCATCAATGTAGATGTTAGAGTCTATTCACTGTTGCAGTTATCACACTTGGGTTATCCTGCCAGGGATAGCTCTCGGTCGTCCGAATACCAGAGGCTTAGTATTTCTGTGTTGGCTGCTGTTGCTCCAGGACTGACATCAGGTTGTCAGTGGTATAAAATCAGGCAGTCAATGACAATACGTCAATTTTTCTTTTCCCAACTGTCAGGAGCCCCCAAATAGGGAGCTAGGTTATGGTGGAAGAACACCACCAGTAGAAAGTAAATACCAAACATTCCTTGTAAGGAGAGAGGAAGAGAGAGAGAGAAAAGGAGAGAGACAAAGGGGATGGAGGGTGGGAAACCAGGACTGCAACAGTGAACACATTCGGGCATCTACATTTATGGTAAGTGTACACAACTGTATTACGTTCTTTGTGTTTCACTGTTGCAGTCATCACACTTGGATTGATTCCCAAAGCTGAAGAAAAGGGTGAAGGCAGTCAAGAAGACTGGGGGCTGACTAGGATGCCCTGTAAGACAACGGTGGCAAAACCTGCCCTGGATTTGGAGAAGATAGGCAGGTGGTAATGCTTGGTGAAGGTATGTAACAGAAGTCCATGTTGCAGCCTCCAGGATGTCCCTGGTGGGGACGCCTCTGAGAAACTACAGAGGTGGAAGTTGCTCTGGTGGAATGTGTCCGGACCCCCTTTGGGGGCGGTTTCCCATGCTGTTTGTTGCAGGAATGGATGCAGTGTGCTATCCATTTGGAGACTGTTTGGATATGACCTTGCCCACTGCTGCGAAGCTGACTTGTAATTGGTCAGTTTTTCTAAAAGATTTAGTCCTATCCAAATAGATTCCAAGCTGTCTGTGCACATCTAGAGAGTGCAGAATCCTTTTCCCCTTGTTGTTTGTGTTAGGGAAAAGGTGGGCAAATGAATGGATTGGTTGAGAGCCACACTGGACACTACTTTAGGCATGAAGGATGGGTTACTCCTGAGGGAGACTGTCAGCATGGAAAAAGTACAGTTTTGTACCTACCATAAATGTAGATGTTAGAGTGTACACCCTGCTGCAGTCATCACACTTGGGTTATCCTGCCGTCAGGCGGTCCTGCAGTCGGCCAGAATTCCAAAGTCTTGGTCTGGCGTCGGTTGCTGTCGCTTCTTCCCTGACGTCAGTGCGCCAGGGGTATAAATAACGCATCAGACGCCATCTTCTTCCGTTTTTCTTGCCCCAGATGTCAGGTGCCCCCAAAAAGGTGGTCAGTAATTAGTACCAAATAAAGTAATTTTTTGCACAAACACATAATCCCTCCAGCTATAAGCAAATACATCAGGAAGGTATGGTATAGTTTTAGCCAGTTAGATCAGAGGGGATGGAGGGAGTGTAACCTGGACTGCAGCAGGGTGTACACTCGAACATCTACATTTATGGTAGGTACAAAACTGTACTTTTTCCATGCTGACAAGTCTCCCTTAGGAGTAACCCATCCTTCATGCCTAAAGTGGTGTCCAGTGTGGCTCTCAACCAATCCATTCATTTGCCCACCTTTTCCTTAACCCAAACAACAAGGGGAAAAAGATTTTATGGTTGGTACAAAACTGTACTATGTTCATCGTGTTACCCTGCTGCAGTCATCACACTTGGGTAGAATCCCAAAGCAATGGATGGGCGGAGGAGTTATAGAGGGTTAGAGGAGGCTAGAAGGCCCTGCAGAACTGCAGTAGTGAAGCCAGCCCTAGTCTAAGAGTAAAGTGGTAAGTGACCGTGTTTGGTAAAGGTGTGTACTGAACTCCAAGTTGCAGCTTCCAAAATCTCCTTGGTTGGTACCCCCCTGAGGAAGGCTGTTGATGAAGCTGTTGCCCTGGTAGAGTGGGGCCTAATGGTTGCAGGAACTGGTTTTCCATAATGAGTATAGCAAAAACTAATGCACGGTCCTATCCATTTGGAAATGGTTGGTTTTGATATAGCTTTCCCTTGTGAAACTGTAGCATAGGATACAAAGAGCTGGTCAGATTTTCTGAAAGCCTTAGTTTTATCCAAGTAGTAGCAAAGTTGCCTGTGAATGTCCAAGGAATGCAGGAGTCTTTCTCCTTTGTTCTGTGGGTTTGGGAAGAAGGTGGGTAAGTGAATGGTTATGATTTAAAGACACACTGGAAACTGCCTTAGGCATGAAGGAAGGATTAGCTCGCAGAGAAACTCTATCTTGATGGAAAGTGAGGAAAGGTTCCACTGCCATTAGTGCCTGCAGCTCTGAGACTCTTCTAGCTGAAGTTATTGCTAGCAGCCGGGCAGTCTTCCATGATAGGAACTGTAGATCTGCAGAGAAAGCTGGTTCAAAGGGAGGTAGCGTAAGTTTTTCCAGAACAAAATTGAGGTCCCATGTTGGTGTAGGTGCTCTCCTGGGAGGCCTAATGTTTTTTGCCCCTCGGAGGAACTGCCTTAGAAGTGGATGCGAAAATAAGGGTGGCTCTGTGTTGTAGTGGGATGAAATTGCTGATGCATGGATTTTAATGGAAGAAAAAGAAAGTCCTTTGTGCAACATCTCAGTTAAATACTGTAGAATCTGAGGTAGGTGAGGCTGAAGTGTATTTTGGGCTTTAGTTTGGTTCCAAGCACAAAACCTTTTCCATTCGTCCGCATAGGCCTTCCTGGTGCTGGGCCTCCTAGCTTTCAGAATAACATCCATAACTGCTTGGGAAAGAGGAGCTGGCTGGATGTTTAGGTGATCTGCCATGCAACCAGATTTAAGGTTTTTAGATGGCTGTGAAGAATCTGATTGCTTTGCTGTGTGAGCAAATGGGCTGTTTGTGGTAAAATCCAAGGTGGGCCCTGGGCCATATTCCTCAATAGTGGGTACCAGTGCTGGCGTGGCTATTCTGGGGCTATGAGTATCAGTCGTGGTCTCTCCTTTCTGACTTTCAGAAGCACCTATGTGAGGAGAGGCAATGGAGGGAAGGCATATACTGTCAGGTTTTTCCAGCTGAATGAGAGTGCGTCCACTTTCCAAGCTTGATGGTGAAGTGTCCTTGTACAAAATTTTGTTAGTTGGTAGTTTTGAGGACTGGCAAACAGGTCTATGTCTGGAAGGCCCCATTTTTGAGTTATCATTGTAAATACTTATGGATCTAGTTTCCACTTGTGGGGATCCATGATGTTTCTGCTGAGGTCATCTGCCAATGTGTTCTTTCCTGGCAGGAATTGAGCTTGTAACTGAACTTGGTAAGCCAGAGCTGTGTTCCATAAGATCATTGCTTGCCTGCATAGAGGGTAGGAGTGTGTACCCCCTTGTTTATGTACCACATTACTGTGGTGTTGTCCGTCCTTATTGCAAGTTGTCCTGGATGTAATAGATTCTTGAAGGCCGTCAGTGCATTCTGTACAGCTAGCATCTCTTTTTGATTGATGTGCAGATTCCTTTGATCTGCAGACCATACGCCTTGAACGCACCGTCCTGCCATGTGTGCCCCCCATGCGTAGTCCGATGCATCTGTTGTCACAGTTTGCCTGGCTGGGGGCAAGGTGAAAGACTGACCCTTGTTGAGGTGACATGCCAGTAACCACCATAAAAACTCTTGTTGTAGGCAGGGAATGAGAGATATCGTGTCCAACCTGTGGCTGTGTTGAGACCATACGCTTTTTAGGTACCACTGTAATTTCCTCAATATGCAGCTTTGCAAATGGTATTAGTAGTATGCAAGATGCCATGAAGCCCAAGGCCTGCAGAATTTTTCTTGCAGGTAGTTGGGTCTTTGTTGCCATTGTTTTGAAGTATTGAGTCAGTTGTAGCCGTTTGTCTGGCGTCAGATAAGCCTTCTGGGCTGCTGTATTCAAGCTGGCACCCAGGAATGTCATGTTTTGTGAGGGTACTAGTTTTGATTTCTTTTCGTTTACTGTGTACCCCAGGCAACTTGGAAGATGTTTTACTAAAGCCAGATGTTGTAAGAGGATGTCCTTGCTTTCTGCTTGGATGAGGCAGTCGTCCAGGTATGGGTATATTTGAATTCCTCTTTGTCTGCAGTATGAAATTACTGGTGTCAGGCATTTTGTGAAGACTCTGGGCGCAGTAGATAAGCCAAAGCACAGTGCAGAGAATTGGTAATGGGTTGAACCTGCAATGAAATGGAGGTATCTTCTGCAACTTTGTCTGATAGGGACATGCAGGTATGCCTCCTTGAGGTCCAACGTTACTAGCCATGCTTTCTTGCCCAACATGGGAAGAAGCTGCTGTAGTGTTAGCATCTTGAATTTGGGTACTTGTAGGAAGGTGTTTAGAATTGAAAGGTCCAGAATTGGTCTCCAGGCACTGTCCTTTCTGGGAACTAGAAAGAGTCTCGAGTAAAATCCTTGGCCTTGCTGTCGAGTAGGTACCATTTGAATGGCTCTCATGTCCATGAGAGCTGTAATTTGTCTTTGTGCCTCTGCCCATTGATTTTGCGACAGGTTTGGCATTCCTCTTTTCATTGGCAAGGTGTGAAAATGGAATCTGTATCCTTGTGAAATTATGTCTAGGACCCATTTGTCCTTTGTGACAATGTGCCAGTTGTCTGAAAAAAGTGCGAGTTTTCCTCCCAAGGGGGCTGCCAAGAGAGTGTTGCTTGGCCGGATGAGGTGCAAGTCATTGAGTTTGCCTTCTGGAAGTTTGGGACCTGTCTTCTCCTCCCTTCTGTGCTGCAGTGCCCCATTGTCTAGGTTTGTACTGGGCTTGTGGTTGTTCTCTGCCTCTCGGACGTCTGTATTTACCCTTCTGTGGCCGGTCAGTAGCTGGAAAGGACCAATTATTTGTTGGCCAATTTCTGCTGAAGCGAGGGGGCTGTACCTGTAGGAAATCTTTGACTGTCTGCATAGATTCTGCCTTATCCTCCATTTTCTTTAAGATTTCCTCTGCTTTAACTCCAAAAAGAACATCCTGCTGTAAGGGAGCATCTAAAGCTTTGCTTTAACATGATCAGGCAGAGTTTGTTCCTTTAACCAAGCATGCCTACGTATAACAGACCCAGTGACAGCTGCTCTGCAGGAAGCCTCCAAAGAATCAAACCCACATTGTAAAGTATGTTTGCCCACCTTTTCAGTTGCATGCAACAGATCCTGCATTTCCTTCAATTCAGACTGTTGAGGGAGAGTGCTCATTTTTTGTTTTAACTGAGACATTAGAAATTGCTGATATTTTAGCATGTGAAACTGGCAATTTAGTGCCCTCATAACTAGAGTGGCTGAGGTGTAAACCTTTTCCCCCCACCTGTCTAGTGCTCTGGAGTCCCTTTTCAAAGGGTACAGGATTTTTAGCCATAGAAGCCTTAGCCCCTTTGGGACCCTGGGAGATAGTCTCTGGATCAGCAGCAGGACTTTTGTAAAGAAATTTGTGGGAATAAGGCACTCTATAGTATCTGTCAGGTTTGGCCGGAGCAGGAGGCAGAGAATCTGGGTTCAAACTGGATTCCAAGTAAACATCATCCACAATGTCTAAAACTGGGGGAATGGCAAGTGGTCTGTGCTGGGTGAGTAAAAGAAAAGTACAGTTTTGTACCTACCATAAATGTAGATGTCCGATAGATATGCAACTGCAGTCATAACATATGGGTTGTCCTGCCTCAGGCAGCCCTCGGTCGGCCGGATTCCAAAGTCTGGGTCCGACGCCATTTTCTTCAGTGTTTCTTGCCCCAGATGCCAGGTGCCCTCCAAGGAAGGCTGTAATCAAATTGGAAGGAAAAAACAGGATTCCAAACAAATAAGTAAGCAATAAACAGATACACCATAACAGATATCCCCAGCTAAGAGGAACAGGGATAGGAGTGGACCCAAGGCATAGAGGGGTACGGAGGGAGGGAAAATCCGACTGCAGTTGCATATCTATCGGACATCAACATTTATGGTAGATACAAAACTGTACTATGTCCTTCAAGAATGCAACTGCAGTCATAACATATGGGTAGAATACCATAGCTTAGCTGGGGGAGGAGGAAAGCTCTAGGAAAGAGATGGTGTGGCAATCAAACCCTGCAGGACTGCCGAAGCAAAGCCTGCTCTGGATCTGGAGTATAGAGGGAGATTGTAGTGTTTGGAGAATGTATGCACGGAGCTCCATGTAGCAGCTTCTAGAATGTCCTTTGTAGGCACCCCTCTTAAGAATGCTGTAGAGGTGGCTGTAGCTCTGGTGGAGTGTGGTCTGACTTTGGCTGGAAAGTACAGTTTTGTACCTACCATAAATGTAGATGTCCGAGAGGTATGCATCTGCAGTCCTAACAAATGGGTTGTCCTGGCCTCAGGCAGCCCTTCGGTCGGCCGGATTCCAAAGTCTGGGTCTGGCCTCGGCTGATGTCGCACTTCACCCGACGTCATAGCTGCAGTTCAGCGGGTATAAAGGCATCAGCCGACGCCATTTTCCTCAGTGTTTCTTGCCCCAGATGCCAGGTGCCCTCTAGGAAGGCTAAATTTGGATAAATGCAAATGTTTCCAAACAATAGAGAGCAAATAGAAATAAACATGTATATACATATATACAAACAAATACACCATAATAGATTCCCCAGCTAGCTACAAGATGGGCAAATACCCTAGGAGTACCACAGAGGGGAAGGAGGGTGGGTAATCCTGACTGCAGATGCATACCTCTCGGACATCTACATTTATGGTAGGTACAAAACTGTACTATGTCCTTCAAGGATGCATCTGCAGTCCTAACAAATGGGTAGAATACCATAGCCAAACTGGGGAGGAGGCACTAAGAGTTTATGGTGTAGTTAAGATCCCTTGCAAAACAGCAGTGGCAAAACCTGCTCGGGATCTGGAGTATAAAGGTAGATTATAATGCTTGGCAAATGTATGCACGAAGCTCCAAGTAGCAGCTTCTAAAATGTCTTTGGTAGCCACTCCTCGTAAGAAAGCTGTAGTAGTGGCTGTAGCCCTTGTGGAGTGAGGTCTGATGTTTTCTGGAGTTGCCTTTCCATGAAAAGAGTAACAAAATCTAATGCAATTTCCTATCCATTTTGAGATTGTTTGTTTTGAAATTGCTTTTCCTTCCATTCCTGTTGCATATGCTACCAGAAGCTGGTCAGTTTTTCTATTGTTCTTGGTTCTGTCCAGGTAGTAGCGCAATTGTCTGTGTACATCCAAGGTATGCATCAATCTTTCCCCCCTGTTCTGTGGGTTGGGGAAGAATGTTGGTAGGTGTATTGCTTGGTTTAATGATACCCTGGAGACCACCTTTGGCATAAAGGTAGGATTAGTTCTCATGGACACTCTATCCTGATGGAAGATAAGGAAGGGCTGTACTTAGTGCCTGTAATTCAGAAACCCTTCTAGCTGAAGTGATTGCAAGCAGGAATGCAGTCTTCCAAGATAAGTACTGTAATTCTGCTGTTGCTGCTGGTTCAAAAGGGGGAAGTGTCAACTTTTCTAACACAAAGTTCAAGTCCCATGTAGGCAATGGTGGTTTCCTTGGTGGCTTTACATTTTTAATTCCTCTGAGAAACTGCCTGAGTAGAGGTTGAGAAAAGACTGGAGGATCCATGTTGTATTCTGCTGAAATTGCTGATGCATGAATCTTAATGGAGGAGTAAGACAGACCATTGTGGAAAAGCTCTGCTAAGTATTCCAGGATGTTAGCTATGTTTGCTACTGATGCATCTACTCCTCTTGTTGCACTCCAAATGAGATTTGCTGAGTAAGTTTTCCTTGTTGAGGGTCTGCGAGCCTCCAAGATAATGTCTTTAACCCTTTGAGATAAATCTGGGTTATTTTTCCTTATGTAATGTTCCAAGCAGCTAGTTGCAGTGTTTTCAAGTTCGGATGCAGGATTTTGAAGTTGTTCTGTGTTAGCAGTAGAGGTAGTAGGGGGAGAGGCCATGCGTGTTCCCGGGACATACTCCTCAGTAGCGGGTACCAATGTTGCCTCGGCCAATCTGGAGCTATCAAGATGATCCTCGGGTGATCTTCTTTGATCTTCAGTAGCACTTTGTGCATCAAAGGAAGAGGTGGGAATGCATATGCTGTCAGGTTTTCCCAACTGAAGGATAGGGAGTCCACCTTCCAAGCAAGTGGGTGGTATGTCCTTGTGCAGAATTTTTTCAATTGGTGGTTGTGTGGGGATGCGAACAGGTCTATTTCTGGCAGTCCCCATTTCCTTGTGATAGTTTTGAAGATGTCTGGATGCAGCATCCATTCGTGGGCATCCGTGGTGGTTCTGCTTAAGATGTCTGCTAGAATATTTTCTTTTCCTGGTACAAATATGGCTTGGAGCTGAATGTTGAGGCTCAGGGCCACATTCCAGAGGTCCATTGCCATCCGGCATAGAGGATATGAATGTGTGCCTCCCTGTTTGTTGATATACCACATAACTGTGGTGTTGTCCGTCCTTATCAGCAAATGACCCTGTTGAAGAAATGGTCTGAATTGCCTGTTTTACTGCCAGCATCTCTTTTTGATTTATGTGTAGGTTCATCTGGTCTTGAGTCCATAAGCCTTGTATGCACTTTTCCACCATGTGTGCCCCCCAACCGAGGTCTGAGGCGTCCGTGGTGATAGTCTGGCTTGGGTGAGGCCTGTGGAAGGGCAGTCCTTTGTTCAATTGACAGGCCTGGGCCCACCACTGGAATTCTTGCTTCAGGCATGGAATTATTGGTATTTGGGTTTCTAGGCTGTGCTTGTGCTGAGACCATAAATTCCTCCGGTACCATTGCAACTTCCTCATATGTAGTCTGGCATGTGGAATTAATATTATGCAGGATGCCATGTAACCCAGGGCTTGCAGGATTTTCCTTGCTGTAAGCTGGTTCTGCGTTGTTAATGCCATGAAGTAGAGTGGTAGCTGCTTCTGTTTTTCTGCTGTGAGGAATGCCATCTGGTTTGATGTGTCCAGTTCTGCACCCAAGAAGGTTATCCTTTGGGATGGTATCAGCCTTGACTTTTTTGTGTTGACTGTGTATCCCAGGGCTTGCAGCAGGTGAATAACCTTTTTCAAATCTTTTGTTAATTTGTCTTTGCTGTCCGCTTGTAACAGGCAGTCGTCCAGGTATGGATAAATTTGAATTCCCTGAAGCCTGCAATGAGCAATTACTGATGCCAGGCATTTCGTGAATACTCTGGGCGCAGTAGATAAGCCAAAAGGCAATGCTGAGAATTGATAATGCTCTGATCCTGCAAGGAATCTGAGGTATCTTCTGCAATTTGGTCGTATGGGGAAGTGCAGGTATGCCTCCTTGAGATCCAGAGTCACCAGCCAAGACTCCTTGCCCAGCATGGGAAGAAGTTGCTGTAGGGTTAGCATTTTGAATTTTGGAACAATGAGGTATGTGTTTAGAGCGGACAGGTCGAGGATAGGTCTCCATTGGTTTTCCTTTCTTGGTACTAGGAAAAGCCTTGAATAAAATCCTTGTCCTTGTTCCATAGCCGGTACCTTTTCTATAGCTCCCATCCTTAGTAAATGGTCTATTTGCTGTAGAGCGTTTGTCCTTTGGTTTGGAGGTAGGTTTGGCATTCCTCTCTTCCTTGGAAGAGTACGGAAGTGAAACCTGTAGCCTTTGTCTATTGTCTGAAAAATCCATTTGTCTCCTGTAATGTAATGCCAATTTACTGAAAATAAGGCTAATTTTCCGCCTAAGGGTGCTGCCAGTTGTTCCCTGGTAGGCGGTGTCAGAGCCAAGTCACTGTGATTGTCCTGTAGAAGTGGTAGTGGCTGGATCTGTGGCAGTAGTTCTCTGGCTGTTAGGCTGCCACTGACGTCCCCTGTAGGCACCTCTGGATTGACCTCTGCCCCTAGGGCGTCTATTTCTACTTCTCTGTGCTCTGGTGGTGTCTGGAAAGGACCAATTCTTGGAAGGCCAGTTCCTACTAAACCTCGGAGGCTGGACCTGTAAGAAATCCTTGACTGTCTGGACAGATTTAGCTTTTTCTTCCACCTTCTTCAACACTTGCTGTGCAGGGGAACCAAACAAACTGTGCTTTTCCATGGGAGCATCTAGAAGCTTTGACTTTACATGGTCTGGTAAGGATTGCTCTTTTAACCATGCATGCCTTCTGATCACTGTACCAGTCATAGCTGATCTAAAGGAAGCCTCCAGTGCATCATAGCCGCATTTTAAGGAATGATTACTGACCAGCTGAGTGTTATGCACCAAATCCTGTAGGGACTTACGGTCTAAAGGTTCAGGCGAGGACAGTTTTTTAGTGAGCTGATCTAACAGAAATTCCTGATACTGAATCATGTGGAATTGACAGTTTAAGGCCCTAGCCGAAAGAGTAGCAGAAGTATAAACTTTTTTACCCCATCTCTCCAATGCCCTAGATTCTCTTTCAGATGGGAGGGGTTTTTTGGCAGAGGCAGCTGCTACAGCTTTGGGGCCCTGTGAAATAGTTTCAGGATCTGCAATAGGAGCCTTATATAAATGATAATGTGTGTCCGGAACCCTGTAGTACCTGTCGGGCTTAGCAGGGGCCGGAGGCAGTGAGTCAGGGGCAGAACAAGCATCATTAAATGCATCATCCACAACTAAGTACTGGAGGAATAGCTAAAGGCCTATGCTGTGGTAGATATAAAAAGGTCCTAAGCCTTTTCCTAGAGTCGGAAAAATCCTGGCCCTGCCATTGAAATTGTTCCCTCATAGCATGTAAGGTTTCCCCAAAAGAAAATTCCTCAGGAGGAGAGGCAGAAGGTATGGAATCCTCTGCATCAGAGTCCTCATAAGGAGAATAAGGGCCCTCTGGAGAGGAATAGTCTGAAGAAACTGGCTCAGGGGGCTCTGCTCTAAGCCTCTTCTCTGGAGGTGGGTGAGAGGCCCTGTCAGGGTGAGACTGGGTTCCCCTGATCAAAGAAATGAGATCCTCTGCTAGACTAAGCATTTGAGTACTAGAGCTAGGCCTGTGAGAGGGTCTTTAGCAGGCCCGGCCTTTGAAGATTTAGCTGCTTTAGCCCTGGCAAAAGCCTTAATTGACATGGATGAAGGGGGCCTAGCAGCTCCACGTGCAGGAGTAGATACATCTAAGGGGATAGTATCTGATAAATCCTGAGAAACTGTAAGAGCAGGTGGATTTTCAGTAGCAGATTCAGCCATGCTGGAAGAGGCCTCGGTAGAAGGAGGCATGCTTTCGGCCGAAGGAAGAACCGCGGACTCTGCTTCGGCCGAAACCGAGACACTCGCGGTTGGCTTAACCGTGGTTTCGGCCGAAACCGCGGACCGCGAGTGTTGGTCCTTTTCCTTACGCTTTTTAGCTAAATGTGAAGTCGGAGTCTCCGACGGCATGATATAAGCAAAAGCGGAGCCGAAAAACTCCTCTCCAAACTCCGACCGACGTCTAAGTGTTCGTCGGTTGAAGGAAGCACAGGCTAGACAAGCTGCTACGTCGTGATCTGGGCCTAAACAAGGTAGGCAGTAAGAGTGGAAATCTTTATGAGGTATTTGTTTCCCACAAGTTAAACAGTTATTCACTTTTTCTGACATTGGCTGAGGCAAGAAAGAGTCCCCAACGGGGTACTTAGCTTTTTAGAAGTCTTCGGTAGTAGCAATCTCTGGTTCTGACCGACCGGCACTTGCGAACAGCTTCTGCTTCGGGCGCCACGCGGCAAGAAAGACTGAGGAAAATGGCGTCGGCTGATGCCTTTATACCCGCTGAACTGCAGCTATGACGTCGGGTGAAGTGCGACATCAGCCGAGGCCAGACCCAGACTTTGGAATCCGGCCGACCGAAGGGCTGCCTGAGGCCAGGACAACCCATTTGTTAGGACTGCAGATGCATCCTTGAAGGACATCAGTCTTCCCATGGAAGGAATAACAAAATATGATGCAATGTCCAATCCATTTTGAAATAGTCTGTTTTGAAATTGCTTTTCCTTGTACTCCAGGGGCGTAAGCTACAAAAAGTTGATCAGACTTCCTACTGGTCTTGGTTCTGTCCAGATAGTAGCAAAGTTGTCTATGAATGTCCAAGGTATGTAACAGCCTTTCCCCTTTGTTTTCAGGATTGGGGAAGAAAGCAGGTAGATGAATAGCTTGATTTAAAGAAACCCTAGATACCACCTTTGGCATAAAAGTAGGGTTGGTTCTTAAGGAGACCCTGTCTCGGTGAAAGATTATGAACGGTGGTATTGCCATTAGGGCCTGTAGTTCGAAACCCTTCTTGCTGAGGTAATTGCAAACAGGAAAGCTGTCTTCCATGAGAGGAATTGTAAGTCCACTGAAGCTGCTGGCTCAAAAGGAGGTAGAGTCAGTTTTTCTAGGACAAAGTTGAGATCCCAAGCTGGCACTGGAGCCTTTCTTGGTGGCTTAATGTTCTTGATTCTCCTAAGGAATTGCCTTAGCAAAGGATGTGAAAACACAGGTGGATCAGTGTTATATCTAGCTGAAATAGCTGAAGCATGTATCTTTATGGAAGAATATGAAGTCCATTCTGAAGCATATCTGCCAAGTATTCCAGGATGAGTGGGATGTTTAATAGTGATGCATCATGACCCTTGTTGGTGTTCCAAATGCTGAATCTCTTCCATTTTGCCAAGTAAACCTGGATGGTCTTCGAGCTTCTGTTAATATCCGCTGAACTGCCTTGGAGAGAGATAGATTGAGGTTATTCATGGGATCTCCCAGGCTGTCAGCTGCAGTGTCTGAAGGTTTGGATGCACTGTTTTGAAGTTGTGCTGAGTCAAAAGTCGGGGCCATTGGGGAAGGGCCCACTTCTTGTTGTGACATATGTTCCGTAGTAGTGGGTACCAGTGTTGTCTTGGCCAGTCTGGAGCTATTAGGATCCCCTTGGGTCTCTCTGCTTTGATCTTTAGTAATACTGTGGTCATCAGTGGCAGAGGTGGGAATGCATAGATTTTTAGGAAATTCCAGTTGAATGAAAGAGCATCTATTTTCCAAGCTTGTGGATGGTATGTCCTTGAACAGAATTTTTGTAGATGATGGTTGAGGTGAGAGGCAAACAGGTCTACTTCTGGCCTGCCCCATGTCGAGGTGAGTTGTGTGAATATCCTTGGGTGTAACCTCCACTCGTGAGGATCTATGAAATTCCTGCTTAGGCTGTCCGCCAGCACATTGTCTTTGCCTGGAACAAACTGGGATTGTACGTGTATGTTCAGGCTCAGTGATTTTTCCCAAAGATTCATTGTCAGTCTGCAAAGGGGGTAGGAATGGGTGCCCCCTTGCTTGTTTATATACCACATCACAGTGGTGTGGTCTGTCCGTATCAGTAAATGGCCTTGTTGAAGTTGTTGTCGAAAGGCCTCGATGGCATGCATTACTGCCAGCATTTCTTTTGGTTTATATGCAGATGTGTTTCCTTTGGAGACCATTGTCCTTGTATGCATCTGCCTTCCATATGCGCCCCCCATCCAATGTCTGAGGCGTCTGTGGTCATGGTCTGTGTTATCGGAGGCTTTTTGAATGACATACCTGTGTTTGCCTGGCTTACCGAGGCCCACCATAGGAATTCCTTTTGTAGGCATGGAATGAGCGGTATGGTTGCCTCTAAGTTGTTGTTGTGCTGAGACCATAGGCTTTTTAAGTACCATTGAAGCTTTCTCATGTGTAGTCTTGCTAATGGAACCAGAAGAATGCAGGATGCCATGTAACCCAGGGCCTGTAGGAATCTCCTTGCAGTCATCTGGGTGAGTTTTGCCAAACCCTTGAAATAATGAGTTAACTTCTCTTGCTTGTCTTCTGTCAGGTAAGCTATTTGAGAGGCTGTGTCCAGGTTGGCTCCTAAGAAGGTTATTTGCTGGGATGGTTGAAGTCTTGACTTTTGAAAGTTGACTGTATATCCCAGGGCCTGAAGTAATGACATAGTTCAAGTTTTTTGTCAACATCAGTTTGTCGTCCGCTTGTATAAGGCAGTCGTCCAGGTACGGGTAAATTTGGATCCCCTGGAGCCTGCAATGAGCAATTACTGAAGCCAGGCATTTTGTGAATACTCTGGGTGCAGTAGATAAGCCAAATGGCAATGCTGAGAATTGATAATGCTCTGGCCCTGCAAGAAATCTGAGGTATCTTCTGCAGCTGTGTCTGATAGGGACATGCAGGTATGCCTCCTTGAGGTCCAGAGTAATCAGCCAAGACCCCTTGCCCAGCATGGGAAGGAGTTGCTGTAGTCTCAGCATTTTGAACTTTGGTACTATGAGAAAAGTGTTTAATGCGGACAAATCCAGTATTGGTCTCCATTGAGTTTCTTTTCTTGGAACAAGGAACAGTCTTGAGTAGAACCCCTGGCCTTGTTTTGGTTGTGGTACTCTTTCTATTGCTTTTATCTGAGCAAGCAGAGAAATTTGCTTGATAGCCTCTGCCCTCTGGTTTTGTGGTAGGTTTGGCATGCCCTGTTTTCTGGGTAAGGTGTGAAAATGGAACCTGTAACCTTGGTCTATAATGTCCAAAATCCATTTGTCTTTTGTCAATCTGTGCCAATTGTCTGGAAACAGAGATAATTTTCTGCCCAAGGGTGCTTCTGTTTTGCTCCTTGGTAGGCGGTCGTAGAGGAAAGTTAGAGATTGTGTCTGGGGGCGGTGGAGACCCCTGTGTCTCTTCTTTGGTTTGCTGGCTGCCATTGTCGTCCCCTGTAAGGACCTCTGTATTGTCCTCTTCCTCGGCCACGCCTGTTTTTACCCCTTTGAAATTTTTCAGGATTAGGAAAGGACCAGTTCTTTGAAGGCCAATTCCTGCTGAATCTGGGGGGCTGAACCTGGAGGAAATCTTTGATCGTCTGAACTGATTTTGCTTTTTCCTCGATGGACTTTAACACATCTTTAGCATTTGCACCAAAAAGCTTGTTCTTTTCCAAGGGTGCATCAAGAAGTTTTGCCTTAACATGATCTGGTAGAGGTTGTTCTTTTAACCATGCATGTCTGCAAATGACTGCCCCTGTCATAGCTGCCCTACATGAAGCTTCCAATGCATCATATCCACACTGCAGAAAGTGATTGCTGACCTGCTGAGAATTATGTACAGCTTCCTGCAAAGACTTCCTGTCTAAAGGGTCAGGAGAGGCCAATGTTTTCTGTAAATCATCTAAGAGGTAATCCTGATATTGTAACATATGAAAAAGGCAATTCAAAGCTCTCATAGATAAAGTGTGGAGGTGTACACCTTTTTCCCCCATCTCTCTAATGACCTAGCTTCCCTGTTGGAAGGCAAGGGATTTTTAGAGGTGGAAGCTGAAACACCTTTAGGTCCCTGAGAAATAGTTTCTAAATCAACAGTATGGGCCCTGAACAAATGGGAATGTGTTTCTGGGACCCTGTAATATCTGTCTGGCTTGGCTGGAGCAGGAGGAAGTGAATCAGGGGTAACACTGGAGTCAGAATATAGATCATCCAAAACATCAAGCACAGGAGGAATAGCTAGGGGCCTGTGCTGGGGCTTTTTAATAAAGGTTCGAAGGCACTTTCTGGAATCAGAGTATTCCTGGCCTTGCCACTTGAAATGTTCCCTCATAGTATGCAGAACTTCCCCAAAAGAAATATCCTCAGGAGGGGAGGCCGAGGGGATGGAATCCTCTGCATCCGAGTCCTCATAGGTCTGAAAGAGGTCTTCCTGGCCCTCGGAGTGGACAGAGTCCTCAGAATCTTCATCTAAAGGGATAGGTTCAGAGGGTTCAACCCGGGGCCTCTTATCGGGAGGAGGCTGGGATCCTCTCTCAGGATGGGCCTGGGAACCTCTAATCATGGAAATTAAGTCTGCGGCCATAGACATGATTTGTGTCTCAGGAGTAGTTTGAGGTAAGGTTTTTGCTGTAAGGTGCTTAGTCTTGCTGGCTGCCTTAGCCCGAGTGTAGGCCTTAATAGACATGGCCATAGGAGGCCTGGCAGCTCCACGTGCAGGAGTGACCTTATCTACAGCAATGGTCTCGGGCATTTCCTCGGTTTCAGTATCCGGAGGAAAATCTATAACTGGCGTCGGAGTGGTATCTGGTATCAGAGTCGTCGGTATTGCTGTGTCTTCGGTTCGGAGCGGTGAAATAACCGTCTCAGGGGGAACCGGAGCACTCGCGGTAGGTTTTGGCGTGGAGTCGGTGGTAGACGCGGGCCGAGGATGTCAGTCCCGGTCTTTTCGTTTCTTGGATGTTTGCGATGTTGGAAGCTCCAACGGCATTGTATATGCAAATTTTTAGCCGAAAAAGTCTTCAGCGAACTCCGCCCGGCGCCTGAGAGTGCGCTTGTTGGAGAGCACAGGCGACACAGGCCGAGACGTCGTGGTCTGGGCCAAGGCAAGGAAGACAGCAAGAGTGGAAATCCTTATGAGGTATTTGTTTACCACAAGACAGACAATTATTAACTTTTTCAGTAATTTCTGACATCGGCTGAGGCAAGAAAAGGTCCCCAACGGGGTACTTAGCTTTTTTGATGACTTCGGATTCGAAGAATACAGGAGCTGACCGACCGGCACTTGCGAACTGCTTCTGCTTCGGGCACCGCGCGGCAAGAAAGACTGAAGAAAATGGCATCGGCTGATGCTTATGTACTCCAGCCGCTCGGACGTTGGAGAGAAATGCGACATCAGCCGACGTCGGACCCAGACTTTTGAATCCGGCCGACCGAGGGCTGCCTGAGGCAGGACAACCCATATGTTATGACTGCAGTTGCATTCTTGAAGGACATCTCTGAGCCTTTTCTTAGAGTCAGAGTAGTCCTGACCTTCCCAGTGAAAATGTTCCCTCATAGTGTGTAAAGTTTCCCCAAAGGAGTAGTCTTCAGGGGGAGAAGCTGAGGGAATGGAATCCTCAGCATCAGAATCTTCATAAGGGGAGAAGGAGTAATCTTGGTCCTCGGAGGAGTCTGAGGAAATAGACACTTGTTCAGAGGATGCATAATCTTCCTCTTGTCTAGGCCTTTTGACAGGAGGGGATATGGAACCCCTGATTAAAGAGATCAAATCTTCAGCCATTTTGAGCATCTGTTTCTTAGGCATGGGGCCTTGAACAGGGGACTGAAGTGCAGTCTTTTTAGATTTAATAGGAGTCTTCCTCTTAGGATACGTTTTAAAGGTGAGCGTCAGTCTAAAAACGCCTTCAGAAACCGAAGGAGTTTCTGCAGCACCGACATTTTTCAGCAGTGTCGTAGGTAGGGGCTGAACAAAAAGGCTGCGTTGGCTTGGTACTTATAAGTTCCGAAGCGGTCTCGAGTTCCAGATCTGCAGTAGTCAGGGGCTGCGCCGGAGCCTCATTGAAGACCGGTGAACCGGAGACCGGACCAGCAGAGGCCTCGGAGTCTGGCCTGGGTCTAGGCTGTCTGTCCTTATCCCTGCGTTTTTTGTGCACGCCGGTAGTCGGTTGCTCCGATGGCATAGTGTAGTTAAATTTTCTACCGAAGTAGTGTCGTGCAAAATCAAAGCGTCTTTTTATAGTTCGCTTATTAAACCTAGCACAAAAACGACAACTAGTGACGTTGTGGTCTAGGCCTAGGCAAGGTATGCAGTAAGAATGAAAATCCTTATGAGGTATTTGCTTCCCACAAGAAATACAATTGTTAACTTTTTCTGACATCGGTCTGAGGCAAGAAAAGTTTCCCCAATGGGGTACTTAGCTTTATTGAAGACTTCGGTCTGAAATAAGAGTTCGAAAATCTCAGGAGTAGGCCGACCAGCACTTGCTAACTGCTTCTGCTTTGGGCACCGCGCAGCAAGAAAGACTGAAGAAGATGGCGTCGGATGCATTATTTATACCCCTGGCGCACTGACGTCAGGGAAGAAGCGACAGCAACCGACGCCGGACCAAGACTTTGGAATTCCAGCCGACTGCGGGACCGCCTGACGGCAGGATAACCCAAGTGTGATGACTGCAGCAGGGTAACACGATGAACATCAATGAAGGGCTCTACAGCCATGAGTGCTTGCAGCTCTGAAACTCTTCTAGCTGATGTGATGGCCAGATGCAAGGCTGTTTTCCAAGAGAGGAATTTTAACTCTGCTGAAACTGCAGGCTCAAGGGGGTGGGGGGGGGGGGTTTAGGGTGAGCTTTTCCAACACAAAGTTAAGGTCCCAAGCTGTTAGCCCCTCTTAGGAACTGTTTGATGAGAGGTGTGAGAAGAGAGGTGGCTCTGTGCTGTAATGAGTACAGATGGCAGAGGCATGAATTTTAATAGAAGAGAAGGAAAGACCCCTGTGTAGTAGGGTCTGCTAGGTAATCCAGGATGAGATGTACGGAGGGCTGTGCTGTTTCAGCTCCCTTAGCCTGGATCCAGGTGCAAAACTTTTTCCACTTGTCAGCATAGGATTTTCTAGTGCTGGGGCGTCTGGCCTCATGTATAACATCGAAACTTGTTTGCCTAGGCTGGCAGCTGGAGAGGTCAGGGAATAAGCCAGGCTGCCAGGTTCAGGGTCTGCAATTGTGGAGGCATGAATTCATTCTTCTGGTTCAGTTGTGTTGGGATCAGTGCTGGTGTGGCCAGTCTGGGGCAATCAACATTGCCCTTGGTTTTTCCTCCCTTATTTTGAGCAGTACCCTTGAAATGAGTGGTAGAGGGGGAAATGTATAGATTGAGAGGTTTACCCATTGGAAGGCTAGAGTTTCCACTTTCCAGGTCTTGCTGTGAGGTTCCCTGGTGCAGGATTTGCTAAGCTGATGATTGGAGTGGGAGGCAAAGAGGTCCACCTTCAGGGTGCCCCATTTCTGGGTTACAAGGTTGACGGTTGAGGTCTAACTGCCACTAGTGTGGGTCTAGCAGGTTTCTGCTTAAGTTGTCTGCTAGAGAGTTTAGGGAGCCTGCAGGAATTGTGTTAGCAAGTGTATCTGAATAACTGAGGTTGTGTGCCAAAGGGTCATGGCGAGCCTGCAGAGAGGGTAAGAGCGAGTCCCTCCCTGCTTGTTGATACACCACATCACTGTGGTGTTGTCTGTTTTGATCACTAGAGGCCCCGGGGAGAGTAGGGGTCTGAAAGCTGTCAGGGCATGCTGAACAGCTAGCATCTCTTTTTGGTTGATGTGCAGATGTATTTAATTTGGGCTCCAGTGGCCCTGAATGCACCTGCCGTCCAGGTGTGCACCCCGGGGATAGTCTGATGCGTCTGTGGTGAGGGTCTGGGTGGCGTGAGGTTGTGAGAAATGAAGTCCCTTGCTGTAGTTGCATGCTACTGCCCACCAAAGAAAATCTTTCCTTACACAGGGTATCATAGGTATGATAGTTTCCAGGTCTTGAGAGTGTTGACACCAAGGACTTTTTAGGTACCATTGTAATTTCCTCATATGCAGTCTTGCATATGGAATGAGTAGAATGCAGGCGGCCATGAACCCTAGACCTTGCAGGATAACTGGGTTCTGGTGGCTACATGAGAGAAATAGCCTGTCAGGTAGGCTTGTTTTTCTGGAGTAAGTAATGCCATCTGGGGTGCTGTGTACAGCTTTGCACCCAGGAATACAACTGGTTTGTGTGGGGACTAGTTTTGATTTCTTTTCGTTGATAGTATACCACAGGGAGGTCAGTAGGTCCTTTATAAAGGTCAGGTGCTGTAACAGCTTTTCCTGACTGCCTTAATCAGGCAATCGTCTAAGTAGGGGTAAATTTGAGTATTTCTTTGTCTGCAAAAAGTAATGGCTGGAGCCAGGCATTTTGTGAAAACTCTGGGAGCAGTGGATAAGCCAAAGGGAAACACAAAGAACTGAAAGTACACAGATCCTGCCCTGAAACGTAGATATTTCCTGCAAAACTCCCCGATTGGCATGTGTAGGTAGGCCTCTTAGGTCTAGGGTGGCTAACCAAGCATCCTTGGAAAGCATAGGTAGAAGCTGCTGGAGGATGAGCATTTTGAATTTTGGTATCACCAGAAAGGTGTTTAGAATGGATATATCGAGGATTGGGCGCCAGGTGCCCTCTTTTCTGGGTACCAGGAAGAGTCTGGAATAGAAACCTTGCCCTACTTGGTCTGCAGGAACATGCTGTATTGCCCTCATGGAGAGCAGGGAATGGACTTGCTTTTTGGCCTCTGCCCACTGGTTTGGAGGAAGATGTGGGAACCCTTTTGGGGTGGGCAGTGTGGAAATAAAATTTGTGTCCCTGGGACACCATGTTGAGGATGCATCAGTCGGTAATAAAGGCCCAGTTGTTTGCATGGAAGGAGAGTTTTCCTCCTAGGGGCACAAGCAGGTGGGCAGAGATAAGGGATAGAGGTGTAAAGTCATTGTGAGTTCTTACCATAAGGGGGTGGGGCTTAGCACTCCCTGTTTTTGAAGAGGAGGAACTCCATTGCTTAGATCTCTGCATTCCCTGGGAATGCTGTCTGGGAGGTCTGCTTCCTTTGGGTCTTGGCTGAGCTGGCCTGGAGGGGGCCAGAAAGGACCAGTGCTTGGGAGGGGCAATGCCTACTGACCCTCGGAGGCTGGACCTGTAAAACGTTTGTCTGCATAAATTTAGCTTTTTCTTCCATCTTTTTAAGACCTCTTCTGCCTTGGTGCCAAACAAATTGTTTTTGTTCAATGGTGCATCCAGTAATTTTGATTTGACATGGTCTGGCAATGTCTGTTCCTTAAGTCAAGCATGTGTTCTAAGGACAAAACCAGTGACTGCTGCCCTGCAAGATGTTTCTAGGGCGTCGAACCCACACTGCAAAGTGTGCTTAGTAACTTGGTTGTAGATTGCATAAGCTCTTGTAATTCTTTATTTTCTGCACAAGCAGGAAAGGAAGATATTTTTGTTTGAAGAGTTCCATGGTATGCTGCTGAAATTTTAGCATGTGGAACTGACAATTTAGTGCTCTAATAGCAAGAGTTGCAGAGGTGTATACTTTTTTACCCATCTGTCCAAAGCTCCATAATCCCTGTCTGAGGGGGTGGGATTCTTATCTGAGGTTGCTTTAATTCCTTTAGGTCCTTGGGAGATGGCCTCTGGGTCAGCAGTAGGATTTCTGAAAAGGAATTTGTGAGAGTTAGGGACTCTGTAGTAGCTGTCAGGTTTCCTGGGAGCAGGAGGAAGGGTGTCAGGAGTCAAACTGGATTCCATAAAAACATCATCCACAACATCCAGGGCAGGAGGAATGGCTAAAGGTCTGTTGTTGTAAATGTAAGAATTCCCAGAGTCTCTTTTTTGACTGAGGATAGTCCTGACATTCCCATTATGAATGCTCCCTTAAAGTATATATGGTTTCACCAAATGAAAAGTCCTCAGTAGGAGAGGCAGAAGGAATGGATTCCTTTGCATCAGAATCCTCATAAGCAGAGAGGGGTTGCATGTCATCATATTCAGAAACCTCAGAGTCATCGGACTCCTGTTCAGATAAAACTACTGGGGACAAGTCTCTGTCTCTTTTAAAAGGGGGTAGCCTGCATCCCCCTTGTGTCTTTTGGCTTTTCCCGGTTAGGGGTCGCCACAGCGGAACTCCGGTCCGCTAATGATTGGCAGCAGATTTTTATGTGCTGAGTTGCCGGCCCTGACGCACAACCTTCAATGAAGGTACGCCATTCACGCACGTCTCCACACAGAAGACGCTCTAGCTGAGAATCGAACAGGACAATGTGTTACTGTGAGGCGACAACGCTACCGCAGCCCCACAACCGCAGTAGCCTGGCTCCCCCTAATAAGCATAATAAGGTCTTCCGCCATTTTAAACATTTGAGATTGAGGCATGGAAGCAGGTGCCTGAGCTTGGGTCATCGTTTTTTAGGCGTAGTTCGTACCCTGGGGGTCTTAGAAACTCGGTAGTTTTAGAAAGAACTGAAGAAGCGAAATAAGTCATCGGTTTGTGTCGAGTATCGGTAAAGCAAAGAACTTCCTCGAAAGCCGGTGCCTGCTCAGCGGCTCTGGACCAATCCAAGGTAGAGACCTCCGCAGGATCCTTTGTCTAAGAAGAGTCTTGCGGCATACTGGACTCCAAACAGGTCTCAGCAGTGGCCTGCGAATCCACAGAAGCGGGCATCAGGGACTGCGAAAACACCTCACTGAGTACCGGAGAACTGATGACTAGCTTAATGGAAGCGTCTTCAGCAGTTTTGGACCTGTGCTGTCTGTCTCCGTCTTTATCCTCATGTTTTTCTGGAAGATCGGTAGTCAGATAGCTTACTGAAGCCATATTGGAATACGAGGACTGAGTGTGAAAATATTTAGCTAAAATAAGGGCCCGACGACGTATAGTTCTGACGTTGAACAAAGCACAAAAGCGACAGCAAGGGACGTCGTGGTCTGGGCCTAAACAGGTGACTCAGTAAGAATGGAAGTCTCGGTGTAGTATTTGCTTTCCACACGCGAGACCATTGTTAACTTTTTCTGACATCGGTTAGAGCAAGAAAAAAGGATCCCCAAAGACTTCAACTTCAATTCAGAAATGAAAACTCAGGTAGCGGCCGACCGGCACGCATGCGAACTGCTTCTGCTATGGACTTTTCGGCAAGAAAGACGGATGTAATGGCATTGGTTGCCTGATTTTATACCACTGAACCTGACGTCAGTCCTGGAGTGACAGCAACCGATGCAAAAATACTAAACCTCTGGTATTCAGGCTGACTGAGGGCTACCCCTGGCAGGATAACCCAAGTGTGATGACTGCAACAGTGAAACACGAAGAACATAAAAGCTAACTGCTATTATGCAAGCTTTTCTAGCTTTTCTATGCGCAGAATTTAACTTAGTACAATATTAAAAACTTATATTTTATGCTCATCTTTACAGTACAGTACAAAGATGCTCCAATGTCTGAAGAGATGCCTATAAAACATTCTGACCAGTGTATTACTTCTAAATGGGACATGATTAGACAAAATAGAACTTCAGACTTGTAATAAAATTAAACCTAATATAAAATATCAATTCAGCAACACACTACGAAAGAAGAGCATGCCACTAAGGTTAATATTCTTACGACAGAAATAAGTGTGATCAGGAAAGACAAATTGCAGTTGGAACATGTAGGATCTGAAGATTAATGCAAAATGCAACCAAATTTAGTTAAAACAGACTAGCAATTTTCTGCTCCAAAACAGAAGAAAACATAGCATCCTACATCTTTGCATTGATAAGATGCAGGGCTGTCACCAGTACTTTTCTTGGGCTGCAGATAAGGACTGCAGAACCCCAGCCTTTGTTGCAACAAGACCCTCTATTGATGATCTAAGGCATGCATATTCAAACCTTAAGCACATCAAATCAACCATACCACCTACAGAAAACTCAAACTGCATGCATAAATAATACTTGTACTCTGGTCACAGCTGGGGAGAGGACAAGTATTGATGTGTTAGGAATGTACCATAACTGCAGATGTTACAGTATGTTCACTGATGCATAAAGATTCTTTACGTGTGCCACAGAAAGTACAGTTTTGTACCTACCATAAATGTAGATGTCTGACAGGTATGCATCTGCAGTAATCACATATGGGTTGTCCTGCCTCAGGCAGCCCTTTGGTCGGCCGGATTCCAAAGTCTGGGTCTGGCCTCAGCTGATGTCGCACTTTCCCCGACGTCAGAGCGTCTGGGGTATAAAAGCATCAGCCGATGCCATCTTCCTCAGTTTTTCTTGCCCCAGATGCCAGGTGCCCTCTAGGAAGGCTAAATTTGGAGAAATGCAATAAAATTCCAAACATTTGCAAATATATATATATATATATATATATATATATATATACAAACAAATACACCATAATAGATTCCACCAGCTAGCTAATAGAGGGGTAAGCACCCTAGGAATACCACAGAGGGGAAGGAGGGAGGGTAAACCTGACTGCAGATGCATACCTATCGGACATCTACATTTATGGTAGGTACAAAACTGTACTATGTCCTTCAAGGATGCATCTGCAGTCATCACATATGGGTAGAATACCACAGCCAATCTGGGGGTGGAGGTACTAAGTAAAAGATGGTGTAGTTAAGATACCCTGCAGGACTGCCGTAGCAAAACCTGTTCTGGATCTGGAGTATAAAGGTAAATTGTAATGCTTGGCAAATGTATGCACGGAGCTCCATGTAGCAGCTTCTACAATGTCCTTGATAGCCACCACTCTTAGGAAGGCTGTGGTGGTGGTGGTGGCTGTGGCTCTCGAAGAATGAGGTCTAATGTTAGCTGGCACAGTTTTTCCATGAAAGGAGTAACAAAAACGAATGCAATTTCCTATCCATTGTGAAATTGTCTGTTTGGAAATTGCTTTTCCTTGTGCCCCAGCAGCATATGCTACAAACAACTGGTCAGTCTTTCTGTAACTTTTAGTTCTGTCCAAGTAGTAGCACAATTGTCTGTGTATGTCCAGGGTGTGCAGAAGTCTCTCCCCTATATTTTGTGGTTGTGGGAAGAATGTAGGCAAGTGAATAGCTTGGTTCAAAGATACCCTGGATACCACCTTTGGCATAAATGTAGGATTGGTCCTCAAAGAAACTCTGTCCTGATGAAAGATAAGAAATGGCTGCACTGCCATTAAAGCTTGTAACTCAGATACTCTTCTTGCTGAGGTTATGGCCAGAAGGAAGGCAGTTTTCCAAGACAAACTGTAGATCTGCCGATGCTGCTGGTTCAAAGGGAGGAAGTGTTAGTTTTTCCAACATGAAGTTAAGGTCCCAAGTAGGTAGAGGTGGTTTCCTTGGAGGATTGATGTTTTTGATTCCTCTTAGAAACTGTCTTAGGAGAGGATGAGAGAAGACAGGTGGATTAACATTGTATCCTGCTGAGATTGCTGAGGCATGTATCTTAATGGAAGAGTAAGACAGGCCATTGTGGCACAATTCTGCCAAATATTCCAGTATATGTGCCATGTTAATCACTGTCACATCTAGGCCCTTTGTTGTGTTCCAAGTGTGAAATCTTTTCCATTTTGCTGAATATGCCTTCCTTGTGGAAGGCCGGCGAGCTTCCATAATAACATCCTTCACTCTCTGGGATAGGTTATCCTGAGGAGGAGTCATGGTATTCTCCAGGCTGTTAGCTGCAAGGTTTTCAGGTTGGAGTGCAGAGTCCTGAAATTGTGCTGCGTCAGTAGGAGTGGCCATAGGGGGAGAGGCCATGGTTTCGTCTGTGACATGCTCTTTAACAGTGGGTACCAGTGCTGTCTTGGCCAGTTTGGAGCTATCAGAATCACTGTGGGCTGCTCTGTCCTGATCTTCAGTAGGACCTTGGTCATTAATGGGAGAGGTGGGAAGCATACACTGTTAGAGCTTTCCAGCTGAAAGAGAGAGCGTCCACTTTCCATGCTTGTGGGTGGTATGTCCTTGAGCAGAATTTCTCCAGTTGATGATTGTGGGGGGAAGCGAACAGATCTATTTCCGGCCTTCCCCATGATTGTGTGATGAGTAAGAAGATGTCTGGGTGCAGCATCCATTCATGTGCATCCATGGTAGTTCTGCTTAAACTGTCTGCCAGTATATTGTCTTTCCCTGGCATGAACTTTGACTGTAGCTGTATGTTGAGTTTCAAGGAAAGTTCCCAAAGATTCATTGCCAGTCTGCAAAGATGGTAGGAATGGGTGCCTCCTTGCTTGTTTATGTACCACATAACTGTGGTGTCGTTTGTCCTTATGAGCAGGTGGCCTTGATGAAGGAAAGGTTTGAAGGCCTCGATTGCGTGTATCACTGCCAGCATTTCCTTTTGGTTTATGTGCATGCGCAGCTCTCTTTGTGACCATAGACCTTGGATACATCTGCCCAACATGTGTGCACTCCAACCTTGGTCTGAAGCGTCCGTGGTGATGGTTTGGTTGGCTCTTGGCTTGCTGAAAGGCAACCCGCTGTTCGACTGGCAGGCTTGAGCCCACCACAGAAATTCCTTCTGAAGGCATGGAATGAGTGGGATCAAACTTTCTAAGCTGTGACTGTGCTGAGTCCATAAACTTCTTAGGTACCATTGTAATTTTCTCATATGCAGTCTTGTTTGCGGAATGAGAAGAATGCAAGATGCCATGTAACCCAGGGCCTGCAGGATTTTCCTTGCAGTCAGCTGAGTTTGACTTGTCAGATTCTTGAAGTAACCCGGTAGTTGTTTTTGTTTTTCTTCTGTGAGAAAGGCCATTTGGGTGGTTGCGTCTAGATCCGCACCCAGAAAAGTTATTCTTTGGGATGGAACCAGTCTTGATTTGTGGATTTTGACTGTGTATCCCAAGGCCTGTAGCAGGTGGATGGCATAGTCCAAGTCCTTTAACAACGTTTGCTTGCTGTCCGCTTGTATAAGGCAGTCCAGATATGGGTAGATTTGAATCCCCTGAAGTCTGCAGTGTGCAATTACTGATGCCAGGCATTTCGTGAATACTCTGGGTGCAGTAGATAAGCCAAAGGGCAATGCTGAGAATTGATAATGCTCTGACACCCTGCAAGAAATCTGAGGTGTCTTCTGCAGCTTTGTCGAATAGGGACATGCAGGTATGCCTCCTTGAGGTCTAGAGTCACCAGCCAAGACCTCTTGCCCAGCATGGGAAGGAGTTGCTGTAGAGTCAGCATTTTGAATTCTGGCACAATGAGGTAAGTATTCAGTGCGGACAAGTCGAGAATAGGCCTCCATTGATTTTCTTTTCTTGGAACAAGGAATAATCTGGAGTAAAATCCTTGGCCTTGTTCTGAAAGAGGTACCTTTTCTATGGCTTTCATTTGCATTAAGTTGGTAATTGGCTTCAAAGCCTCTGCCCTCTGATCTGGTGGCAGGTCTGGCATGCCTTTTCTTTTTGGCAGTGTGCGGAAATGGAACCTGTATCCTTTGTCTATTATTTGCAGTGTCCATGTGTCCCTTGTAATACTGTGCCAATTTTTTGAGAATAAAGAAAGCTTTCCGCCCAAAGGTACTTCTAATTGAGCCCTGGTCGGCGGAGTCAAAATAAAGTCATTGAGTCTGTCCTGGTGTAGCAGTTGTAACTCCTGCACTACCCCTCTGGTTGGGAGGCTGCCACTGACTGCCTCTGTAGGAGCCTCTAGCTTGCCCTCTACCTCTGGCACGCCTATTCCTGACTCTCTGAGATCTGTCCGAGTCTGGAAAGTACCAATTCTTAGTAGGCCAATTTCTGCTGAATCTCGGTGGTTGGACTTGCAGAAAGTCTTTGACTGTTTGCACAGATTTTGCCTTTTCTTCAAATTTCTTTAAAACCTCTTGAGCCGTGGAACCAAATAATTTTTGCTTTTCCATAGGAGCATCCAAAAGCTTAGCTTTAACATGGTCTGGCAGAGATTGTTCCTTCAGCCAGGCATGCCTACGTATAACTGCACCTGTCATAGCTGACCTACATGAAGCTTCCAATGCATCATAACCACACTGCAAGAAATGGTTACTAACCTGCTGGGAGTTATGCACCAGATCCTGAAGGGATTTGCGATCAAGGGGTTCAGAAGAAGACAGTTTCTTATGCAATTCATCTGACAAATACTCTTGGTACTGTATCATATGAAATTGACAATTTAATGCCCTCATGGAAAGAGTTACAGAAGTATACACTTTCTTACCCCATCTCTCTAATGCTCTGGACTCCCTTTCAGAGGGTAGAGGATTTTTAGCAGTGGCTGCTGCAACCCCTTTTGGGCCTGGGAAATAGTTTCTGGATCAGCAGAGTGGGCCTTGTACAGGTGTAGATGCGAGTCCTGGACCCTGTAGTACCTATCCGGTTTGGCAGGAGCCGGAGGGAGAGAGTCAGGGGCTGTACTAGCATCAGAGTACACATCATCAATGACATTCAAAACAGGAGGTATAGCTAAAGGCCTATGCTGAGGTAAATGTAAAAAGGTCCTTAATCTCTTTCTAGAATCAGAGAATTCCTGACCCTGCCATTGAAAATGTTCTCTCAGAGTGTAATGTCTCTCCAAAGGAAAACTCTTCAGGAGGAGAGGCCGAGGGAATAGATTCTTCAGCATCAGAATCCTCGTAGGCCGAATAAGCCTCCTCCTGGTGTTCAGACAGAGCAGAGCCATCAGTGGACTCATCTGAGGACTGGGGGTCAGAGGGCTCAACCCTGGGCCTTTTGTCTGGAGGTGGTTGAGAGCCCCTGTCCGGATGAGGTTGAGAACCTCTAATTAATGAGATTAGATCCTCTGCTAGGCTAAGAATCTGAGAGCCAGTAGAAGGCCTCTGAGAGGAAACCTTGGGAGGCAAAGCTTTAGTAAGTTTAGCAGCTTTTGCCCTAGAAAAAGCCTTAATGGACATGGAAGCAGGGGGTCTGGCTGCACCACGTGCAGGAGTAGACTTGTCTAAAGGAATGGTGTTGGAAGGTTCCTGGACACCGGTTTCAGTAGGTAATTCAATAACAGACTCGGCCGGGGCCTCCGGGGCCGAGGTAGTCGGTTGTGCGGTTTCGGTAATAGGAAGTACCAAGGACTCTGTTTCAGCTGAGACCAAGACACTCGCGGTAGGCCTGACCGTGGTTTCAGCCAAAACCGCGGTCCGCGTGCGTCGGTCCTTGTCCTTCCGTTTTTTAACTAAATGTGAAGTCGGAGTCTCCGACGGCATCTTATAAGCAAAACTAGCCCCAAAAAATTCCTCTGCAAACTCCGACCGACGTCTAAGAGTTCATCGGTTGAAGGAAGCACAGGCTGAACAGGCCGAGACGTCGTGGTCTGGGCCTAGGCAGGGGAGGCAGTAAGAGTGGAAATCCTTATGAGGTATTTGTTTCCCACAAGTTAAACAATTATTAACTTTATCTGACATCGGCTGAGGCAAGAAAGAGTCCCCAACGGGGGTACTTAGCTTTTTCGAAGTCTTCGGTAGCTGAATCACAGGAGCTGGCCGACCGGCACTTGCGAACTGCTTCTGCTTCGGGCACCAAGCGGCAAGAAAGACTGAGGAAGATGGCATCGGCTGATGCTTTTATACCCCAGACGCTCTGACGTTGGGAAAAGTGCAACATCAGCCGAGGCCAGACCCAGACTTTGGAATCCGGCCGACCGAAGGGCTGCCTGAGGCAGGACAACCCATATGTGATGACTGCAGATGCATCCTTGAAGGACATCATTTCACCGCTTGCCCAACTTCAAGATTGAACCCTTTTCCTTCCTGGCTCAGCAGATGGCCTTCTACCAGGACATCAAGGCATTGGGTGGTATAAAGGTTATCGGCTCACACCATCTTCACAGTCTTCCTGAAAAAGAACCCCTTGAACTCTAGCAGGGTTGCCCAAAAATGTTTTCTTCTTAAACTAAAATGTAGTGTTATGATACTGGGTATTCCACACACTTACCAGTAACACAATTTTCCATACAACTGTAATTAGACTAGCAAGGTTTTCTGAACTACAGCAGCTAGATACAATTATGCATACATCATGTTAGCCTGAAGCAGATTCCCACAACCTCAGGAAACATGTTAGGTAACTGAGCAAGTCATTTAAGCAGAGCAATGCTCCAACCTCCACTCCACCCTTGGTACAGACTTTGATGTCCAACAGACTTTAGTAAAGCACAAAAATTCAAACACTCAGAAGGCAGTACTCAAATTCTCTTGCTGTACTGATACAAATTTATAAACACCAGACTTAACAGGCAGTACAATACCTGTCCCTTTCTGTTCACGCCTATGATTCCAGCTGTGGCTTCATGGGGTGCAGTAACAAAGATGGTCTCTCCACTGATCCGGTTCATGTAAATGCAGGTGCCAGTTTCCAGATCATACAGATGGATGTACCCATATTTCGTGATTAGAAACACAACATCGTGCTTGGAGCTAATCTGCATAAGAAATGAGGAAACTAAGTGAAACTTCTTGAGAAACAAAATCAGTAACACATTAGCAACCGTAACAATCCACCAGGCCCTCTGTATTCTTTCTACTACAAAGGTTAAGAAGCTCCCTAGGTAGCACTTCAGAGTAGGAGGAAGTACAGTTTTGTACCTACCATAAATGTAGATGTTCGAGTGCTAATACAGCTGCAGTAATCACAGATGGGTTCTCTGTCGTCAGGCAGGTCCTCGGTCGGCCAAATTCCAAAGTCTAGGTCCGGCGTCGGTTGTTGTCGCTTTCTTTCCTGACGTCAATGCGACAGGGGTATACAAGACACAGCCGACGCCATTTTCTTCAGTCTTTCTTGCCCCAGAAGGGAGGCAATACATAAATTTTATATGTATATATTCATGCAATGCAATATAATCAAAAATCAGTAGTTGCAACCAAATATACCACAGAAGGATAACCCAATCAGGTTGTATGAGGAGGGGTTAGCCCCTAGGCCTTTACCAAGAGGGGAAGGAGGGAGGAAAACCTGTACTGCAGCTGTATTAGCACTCGAACATCTACATTTATGGTAGGTACAAAACTGTACTATGTTCATCGTGCATCCAGCTGCAGTAATCACAGATGGGTAGAATCCCAAAGCTACGCACAGGGTGGTAGGCACTAGGTGGAACTGGGATGAGCCAGAATGCCCTGCAACACAGCAGTGGCAAAGCCTGCTCTAGATTTGGAGTATAAAGGCAGGTGGTAGTGTTTGGTGAAGGTATGCACAGAACTCCAAGTAGCTGCCTCCAAAATATCTTTGGTAGGAACTCCTCAGAGGAAGGCTGTAGAGGTAGCTGTGGCCCTGGTGGAGTGGGATCTGATGCCTATAGGGACAGATTTTCCATGAAAGGAGTAACAAAACCGTATGCAGTGGCCTATCCATTTTGAAATTGTCTGTTTGGTAACTGGCTTCCCTTGAGCTCCTACAGCATAGGACACAAGACGTTGTTCCGATTTCCTGAAAGGCTTTGTTCTGTCCAAATAATAACGTAGCTGTCTATGGATGTCTAAGGAGTGTAGCAGCCTTTCCCATTTATTTTGAGGATTGGGGTAAAAGGTAGGTAAGTGTATGGCTTGATTTAAAGCTACCCTGGATACCACTTTAGGCATAAATGACGGGTTGGTTCGAAGGGAAACCCTGTCCTGATGGAAGATGAGAAAGGGCTGCACAGCCATGAGGGCTTGTAGTTCCGAAACCCTAAGAGCTGAGGTAGTGGCCAGAAGGAAAGCCGTTTTCCAGGACAAATATTGCAAATTTGTTGAGGCAGCTGGTTCAAAGGGAGGCAATGTTAATTTTTCTAGAATGTAATTAAGATCCCAGGCTGGTATTGGTTGTTTCCTTGGAGGTCTTATATTCTTAGCCCCTCTGAGGAACTGTCTTCAGAGTAGGTGAGAGAATAAGGGTGGATCAGTGTTGCATTCTGCAGAAATGGCTGAGGCATGAATTTTTATGGAAGAAAATGAAAGTCCACTGTTCAACAGCTCAGCTAGATACTGTAATATCGGAGGCAAATTCAGTTTTCTAGGATCTTGGCCTTTTTTCTCATTCCAAGAGCAAAACCGTTTCCATTTTGCGGAGTAAGCCTTTCTAGTAGATGGCCTTCTGGCCTCCAAAATGACATCCTGCACCTCTTTGGAGAGTAGGATCTGTTGTGGTGTTAAGGAATTTTCCATGCAGCGAGACTGAGTTTTCAGCTGACTGTGAAGAGTTTTGCAGCTGTGCTGAGTCAGTAGAAGAGGCATTAGAGGTAGGGACCAGGGAGGAGTATGCGTTAGGCTCCTCAGGAGTGGGTACAAAAGTGTTGTCTTGGCTAGTATGGAGCAATCAGTATCATCTTCGGTCTGTCTGCTCTTGCTTTCAAGAGCACCTTGGGCAGAAGAGGCAAAGGTGGGAAAGCGTAAACTGTCCATGCTGTCCAACTGAAAGAAAGGGTGTCCACGCTCCAGGCCTTTGGATGAAAGGTCCTTGAACAGAACTTTTCCAATTGATGATTCCTGTGGGAGGCGAAGAGATCTATGTCTGGCATTCCCACGCTTAGATTATCTTTGTAAACACTTGAGGATGCAACTTCCATTTGTGTGGGTCTGTCCTAATTCTGCTTAGATTGTCTGCCAGCGTGTTTTCCAAACCTGGCAAGTACTGTGCTTGAAGTTCGATTTGCCATTCCAGTGCCAAGTTCCAAAGTGAAATGGCTAGTCTGCACAGGGGGTATGAATGTGTTCCTCCTTGTTTATGTACCACATTACTGTGGTGTTGTCTGTTCTTATCAATAATTGCCCTGGATGCAGGAGGTCCTTGAAAGCTGTAATTGCATTTATCACTGCTTGCATTTCTTTTTGATTGATGTGAAGGTGCTTTTCCTTTTGGGACAATTTGCCCTGAATGCACCTGTCTGTCATGTGCGCCCCCCAGGCATAGTCTGAGGCTTCTGTTGTGATGACTTGATTTGCTTGAGGCTTGCAGAATGGAAGACCTGTGTTTGTTTGACATGCTTGGGCCCACCATAGAAATTCCTTTTGCAAACATGAGATTATTGGTATTATTGTTTCCAAACTGTGGCTGTGTTGAGACCATGAGTTTTTTTAGGTACCATTGAAGTTTCCTCATGTGCAACTTTGCACATGGGATTAAAAGAATGCAAGATGTCATGAAGCCCAGAGCCTGCAGGATTTTCCCTGCAGTGAGCCTGGTACAATTTGCTAGTATTTTGAAGTACTGAGTTAGTTGCCCCTGTTTTTCTGGCGTGAGATAGGCCATCTGGGTGTTTGTGTCCAAGTTGGCACCCAGGAAAGTTATTTTCTGAGATGGTGTTAGCCTGGATTTCTCTTTGTTGACTGTGTATCCCAGAGAATTCAATAACCGTGTTACATAAGCCAAATGTTCCAGAAGTATGTGCTTGCTGTCCGCTTGGATCAGGCAGTCGTCCAAATAAGAGTAAATTTGTATCGCTTGAAGTCTGCAGTAGGCAATTACTGATGCCAGGCATTTCGTGAATACTCTGGGCGCAGTAGATGAGCCAAAGGGCAATGCAGAGAATTGATAGTGGACTGAACCTGCAAGAAATCTGAGGTATCTTCTGCAGCTTTGTCTGATTGGGACATGCAGGTATGCCTCCTTGAGGTCCAATGTTACCAGCCAAAACTCCTTGCCCAGCATGGGAAGAAGCTGCTGTAATGTGAGCATCTTGAATTTTGGTATGAGTAGAAATGTGTTTAGGATGGTTAAGTCCAAAATGGGTCTCCAGTCGGTTCCTTTTCTTGGTACCAGAAATAGTCTGGAATAAAAACCTTGACCTGGTTCGTGAGTAGGTACATCTTGAATAGCTTTCATGTCCATGAGCTTTGAAATTTGTATTTGTGCCTCTGCCCTTTGATTGTGTGGCAAGTTTGGCATGCCTCTCATTTTTGGAAGTGTGAAAATGAAATCTGTAGCCTCTGTTTATAATGTCCAGGATCCATTTGTCTGTTGTGATATGCCAATTTCTTGTAAATAATGCCAGCTTTCCTCCCAAGGGTACTGCCAGCTGAGACTTGCTTGGCATGAAAAGGAGGAAGTCATTGGGATTGTTTTCTGTATTGTTGTGCACTGTCTTCGCCACCTCTTGGTGCTGGAGTTTGCACTTGTCTGCCTCTATATGATCCTTGAGATTCTCCTCTACCCCTTGTGCGCCTGTATCTACCTCTTTGGGGCTTGTCCGTGGCTGGAAAGGACCAGTTTTTAGAAGGCCAATGTCTGCTAAAACATGGTGGTTGAACCTGTAGAAAAGCTTTGACAGTTTGCATAGATTTAGCTTTTTCTTCCATTTTCCGTAGTATCTCCTCAGCATTAGTACCAAATAGTACATCCTTTTGTAAAGGAGCATCTAGTAGTTTAGCTTTAACATGATCAGGCAAGATTTGTTCCCTAAGCAAGGCATGTCTACGAATGACTGATCCTGTAACAGCAGCTCTACTTGAGGCCTCTAAGGCATCATAGCCACATTGTAAGGTGTGTTTACCCACTTGTTCTGCACTATGCATCATATCCTGCAACTCCTTCAAATCTGGTTGTTCAGGTTGAGACATTTTATTTCTTAATTGTGATAACAGAAACTGCTGATATTTAAGCATATGGAACTGACAATTTAAGGCCCTCATGGCTAGGGTGGCCGAGGTATATACCTTTTTTCCCCACCTTTCTAAGGATCTAGACTCTCTTTCGGAAGGCAGTGGATTCTTAGCAGTAGAGGCCTTCATTCCCTTGGGGCCTTGAGACATGGTTTCAGGGTCAGCATTATGGCTTTTGTAAAGAAATTGGTGAGAGTTAGGAACTCTGTAGTACCTATCAGGCATGACTGGGGCAGGAGGCAGGGAATCCGGATTAAGGCAAGCCTCCGAGTAAACATCATCAAGTATGTCCAAGACAGGAGGTATCACCAGAGGTCTGTGTTGAGGTAACAAAAGAAATTCCCCAAGTCTTTTCTTGGAATCAGAAAAGTCTTGGCCTTCCCAATGGAAGTGTTCCCTCAAGGTGTGCAAGGTTTCCCCAAAAGAAAAATCCTCTGGGGGAGATACAGAAGGAATGGACTGCTCTGCATCAGAATCTTCAAAAGGGGAGTACGAGTGTTCCTCTACATCAGAATGTTCTGAAAAAATGGAGCCCTGGTCAGAAGAGGGAGAATCTTCCTCCACTCTGGGTCTCTTGTCTGGAGGGGGTTGGGAACCCCTGATAAGAGTAATTAAATCCTAAGCCGTTTTTAGCATCTGCTTTTTAGGCATGGGGCCTGGAGATGGGCCCTGTGCAACAGGCCTCTTGGGATGCATGGCTGATTTGGACTTAGTAAAGGCCTTAATGGAAAAGGAAGATGAGGGTCTAAAGACACCATGGGTGGAAGTGGACCTGTCCACATTAGGAGGTTCAACACTCACAGTGGCTTCGGTGGTTGTAGTCTGGGTATGGGCCGAGGTACCTGCGGTCTCGGTTACATAAGACACCGCCAAAGAAGTGTCGTCTGTAGTCAGCGGCTGTATAGGCGTCTCGCTGAAAACCGGACCACGTGTAGCCGGTTTTGGCGTGGTGACGGTGGGGACCGCGGACCTCGCGTGTTGGTCCTTGTCCTTGCGGTTTTTGGACAAAACGGTAGTCGGAGTCTCCGACGACATTTTATAATCAAAGGATTTACCAAAAAAGTGTTGGGCGAACTCCGCCCGACGCTTAATAGTGCGTTTATTGAAAGTAGCGCAAAAGCGACAGCCCGAGACGTCGTGGTCTGGGCCTAAACAAGGTATGCAGAGGGAATGGAAATCCTTATGCGGTATTTGCTTCCCACAAGAAATACAATTGTTAACTGTCTGACATCGGTCTGAGGCAAGAAAAGTTTCCCCAACGGGGTACTTAGCTTTAAAGACTTCGGTTTCCAATTTTTTGTAAATTCAGGAGCTGGCCGACCGGCACTTGCGAACTGCTTCTGCTTTGGGCACCACGCGGCAAAAAAGACTGAAGAAAATGGCGTTGGCTGTGTCTTATATACCCCTGTCGCACTGACATCAGGAAAGAAAGCGACAACAACAGACTCCGGACCTAGACTTTGGAATTCGGCCGACCGAGGACCCACCTGACGGCAGAGAACCCATCTGTGATTACTGCAGCTGTATGCACAATGAACATCCTCAGCAAAGCTAACAGTTTGCTTAACAGCTCCTACTGACAGTATTCACATAGAAAGAATTCTAACAGTCTGGGAGTCAAAAGTTGCATTTTTTTTTGGTAAACTAAAAATTGATCCTTTTTCCTTGGTAACATGGCAAGCAAATACAACATAAAACAGATGTTACGAGCATGGTAGTTCGATTACATGTACAATTTAAAAAAACAAGATTTTCCAAAGTATGTACTGTTAAAATGACAAAAAGGTGATGTGTTAGCTGATGAGGGAGCTGCGACAAAAGGGCAAACACATTAAGCAAAAAGCATCAGAAAACTGGTGGCAATGCTACAGATGAATTCCAGAAGTGTACGTCTCAAAAAGGGTGCTTAAATATATAATTATTGTAAAACTATAACCTCCCCAGTAGAGAAAAAACAAGGGCAAATTCAACTACTAACCTACTTGATCAAACAATGCAGCCAAGTATAAAGCACTTCAAAATTTAAAAAAGAACTTAGAAGTCCATCTGCTGATTAAAGTTCTACTCTTACTAAATAATTACTGAAGGTAACAAAATATATCAAAGCAGGACAAACTGTATGGTTGGTGTCAAATGTGCTAATAGATGCTACTTAAAGAAATAGGGGCAGTAAAAGGATCTATATTTCTAGCTTCTGCCTAGAAGGAAAAACGCTTCCACTTGCTGGCGTAAATCCTCCTGGTGGATGACTTTAGGGAAGCTATAAGTATGTCACGCACAGAATGGGAAATAAGGGGAAGCCTGGCTAGGGTTGGAAATGGAGCAACCAAGCTGTGAGGTTGAGAGATTGGAGGGAGTGGTGCAGCTGTCCCGACTGATGGGTCAAGAGATCTGGCACTGGGTCCAGATGCCAGGGCTGCCCCAAGAGGTAACTATGCAGGAACGGAAACCATATCTGACGAGGCCAGTAAGGAGCAATGAGGATCATGGTGGCTCTCATGGCGGTAGCTCTCTGAATCAATTGAGTGATTAATGGAAAGGGAGGAAAGGCATACAGAAGTCCCCGGGGCCAATCGTGGACTAGAGCGTCTCTGGGGGGGGGTGGCTGGGAAGAGGGAAGAGAGAGTTTAGAAGTCGTGGCACTTGCTGTTTTGAGGTGTTGCAAAAAGGTCGCAGCAAGGTCGACCCCATCTCTGAAAAATTTCTTCCACTACTGCTTGAGAGACCACTCGTGTGGCATGAGAATGGCTCTGCTCAACCTGTCCACTATGATGTTGACTTCCCGGGGATGTGCGTTGCTATCAGAAACTGCGGAGAGGAGATCGCCCACTGCCAAAGTCTGAGAGCCTCTCGACACAAAGGATAGGACTTGGTTCCGCCCTGCTTGTTGATGTACCACACTACGGACATATTGTCCATCTGAACTGCAATAGTCCCAATAGGAAGAGAGTCCTGAAGGGCTTGCAATGCTAAAAGTACTGCTCTCATCTCCAAGACATTTATGTGCAGGTGGCACTTGAAAGGTTGCCATGTGCCCTGGACCGTCCTGCCCTGAAAATGCCCCCCCCACCCGATCAGGGAGGCATCCATTGTCACCGTGGCGACCGGGGGAGAAGGAACAAATGGTCTGCCCTGAAGGACTTGAGGGGAGACCATCCACCAAGAAAGGTGTTTCTTGCAAGACAGGGTTATTAAAATGTTGTGTGACATTGGGAGTTGTTGAAAGGAACACTGGCAAAAAAGCATCCACTGAAGGATCCGCATATGAAAGCGAGCTAGGGGAAGTAGAGTAATGGCTGCCGCCATGAGACCTAATACCTTCAGGACAAACCTGGCTTGGATTTTGTTGTTCTGAAGAAGGATGTGAACATGCCTGCGAATATCTAGAACTCTTTGTTCGGTTAGTTTTGCGGAAAGCCGTACTGTGTCCAAGGTGGCGCCTATGAAGGTAATAGACTGACAAGGCAGACACTTTGAAATTTATGGAGATACCTAGCCCTTTGCAAGTATGAATGGTGTAATCTCTGGAGAGAAGATGACGCCTGGTGGTGGCAGTGAGGAGCCAGTCATCTAGATATGGAAACACCTGGAATCCTTGATGCCTCAGATGAGCGTAACCGCTGCCATGCATTTGGTGAACACTCGGGGGGCTGTAGTGAGACCAAAGGGCAGGGCTCTGAACTGATAATGACTGGTTCCCAGCCGGAAGCAGAGAAACCTCCTGGAGCGCCTGTGCATCTTGATGTGGTAGTACACATCCTGAAAGTCTACTGAGCACATCCAATCGTCCTGACCCAGAAAGGGTAGAATGGACTGTAGCGTGACCATCCGGAACTTCGTTCTTCTTACAGACCTGTTTAGTCTGCTGAGATCCAATATGGGTCTCCAGTCCCCTGTCTTTTTTGGTACCAAAAAGAACTTGGAGTAGATTCCAGATCCTTGCTGGTCTGCTGGGACTGGCTGGATGGCTCTTTTTGTTAGCAGTTTTGATATTTGTAATACTGCTCGTTCCCTTAGACTGGGTGGAACGTCTGGAAGGGGCCCTTTTGGCTGAGTTGGGGTGTGGATAAAGGGAATTTTGTAACCCTCTGATATGATCGACTGTACCCATTTGTCTTGGGTGAGTGAAAGCCAGGCTTCTGGGTACAGTGATAACCTTCCCCCGACTGCCTCTGAAGGCAGACAGTCGGGCAGCTTCTCAGGGATGCTGGAAGGGTTTGTCAGAAAGAGAGACTCTGCTACCCTGACTTTGCGGACCTCCTCTGCCCCTAGGGCGGCGTCTGTTATTGCCCCCCCCTGCCTCTAGAGGGGAACTGACCTCTTGCGTCAGGCGCGACCACTTGTGGTTTACGGAACCACATCTTCCCACCCTTCTGACCCTTAGGGTATGGTCTAGACGGGGTGGAAAAACGGACTCCCGCGGCAGAGAGTCTTGCCTTCTTGCTCGCATTGGGTCAAAGTATCCTTCACCTGAGGTCCAAACAAAGCTGAACCGTCAAAGGGGGAGTTAGTGAAGGACGCCTTAAAGGGGTCTGCAAAGTTACAAAGCCACATCCAGGCGTGACGCCTTAAGGCAACGCCTGTGCCTGCAGCCCTACTCGACCCATCGGCCGCATAGGAAATAAGCCGCATGGAGGAGTTGACAGTGGAATTCAGGGTTGCCAGCTGGGAATTTATTTTGTCATAAGACCCCGCAGCTGTTGGATCCTGTAAGACTTCACCCACTTCTTTGAGCATGTCTCTTTGAAGGCGGGTGAAGTGGCACAGATAATTCAGCGATCGCATGACAAAGGTCGCTGAAGAAAACATCCGCTTGCCGTACCTATCCGTAAGTCCTAGACTCCTTGTTAGGAGGATGGACAGGTACTGAAGGATCATCCAGTTCCTTCTTAGTGGCTGCAGCCACCACCATGGCGTCAACCGGGACACCCTTGGCTAAAAACTGTTTGTCCGAAGGGGCTGTTATAAATTTGGAAGGCCTCCATGGGGTAGGTTCCATCGTATCAGGGGCTGTGCACGCCTTCCGTGCCACCACTTCCATGAGAGGGTCAAAGGGCGGAGACACCCAGGAGGTGGAAGGGCGAGAGCCAAAAGCCTCTAGGGTAAACCGACTCGTCCTCGGAAGGATTAAGGGTAGACTAGTTCCCCCTCTGCTTCAGGATTTCAAGGATGTCTTTAAAGGAGACATCCTCAGAGGGGGACCGTGGGGACCCTTCCGACTCATCCAAGTCGGTATCCGATGTAATGGACTCAGGGGAGTCCACATGTTTCCTCTTAAATTTCCTCTTCTGAGGGGGTTCCCCTGACAGATCAGGGGAAACCTCGGAAGAGGAGGATATTCCCAATGGGGAAACCTGAGGCGTTGGATCTCTACCGTCAGGAATGAGAGGGTGGGTAGAGACCGCAGCAGGCACTACAGAGGGAGGAGCTGAGGGAGCCGACCGTGGGGCAGGCACGGGGCCAGCACGCTCCTCATGACTTCAAAGGCGCCCCTATCAGGCAGGGTAGAAGGTCTCCTCTCCAAAGAGATAAGGACCCCTCCCGGCACCGAGAGGAACGGCTCCGAAGCAGATGTCGGGGCCGAACCTACCAGCGCTGAAACTCCGAGAGGGAGAACTGGGTCGGACAAGGGTCCGATGCCACTCGCCCCCTCAGAGCCGACGAGGAAGTCCATTAGCCCAGATCCCTCCAAGGATGGGACCATGGAAGAGACCGGAGGCGAAAGGTGAGGTATCGCCTCTGACGTGTCGACGGCCACAGCTCCGAACTCAGAGGAAGAGTCGGAGGAGGAATCAAAGATGGGGTGGGGATAGCCACTGTCTGTTGAGAAGGGCTATGAAGCATTTGGGCTAGTGCCTGAGACTTAAGAAGTCTACTAACCACCCTCTTGAGGTCGTGGTCAGAGAGCCTGGAAGACCTGGAGGAATGGGTTCGATAACTCCGCTCCAAGAGTAAGGGAGACCTCGGAGCAGAGTGAACAGACTCCAAGGATGGAGATCTGGACCTTTTACGGCTAGCAGATGGCGCAGACACCACTATCGGCGCTGACTGAGTCCTGGAATCATCGATTCTGGTTCGAGTCAATGTAGAAGCCTGAATTTGAGGAACGTCAACTCCAGCCGGAGCCGATGATGAAGACTGTCTCTTGGAAACATTTGCTCCAGCCGGAGCCGATGTGACAGCAGTTAGAGCACCACCAGTCGAAGGCTCTGAGCTCGGAGCCGACGGCTTAGAAGGATTCCCCGACGATAACTTGGTCGGGGAACCTTCAGGCTTTAACAAGCCCCTCAAAATTAACTTGTTTCTGCGTTCCTGCAGGACTCTTGGGCTGAACGCATGACAGACCGAACAAGAGTCCTACAGGTGCAGAGGGCCTAGGCAATAAACACAAGAAGTGTGACAGTCTGTCAGCGACATTTTCTGACAGCACGAGTCACACTTCTTGAAGCCTGAGACCCTGGTGTCTTTCGACATCCTAAAGTACAAAAAATACACACACACAGACACCCTTTTAAACAGTAAAGTCAGTCACACAAAAATTAAACTGACAAGTTAAGCAGAATAGGCCCAAAGGCCTAACCTTATAACTAAAGGGGGTTAGAAAGGGATTAAAAAGGGACCGGAAGGGGGATTAGCTATGAAGGGAAGCTAACGGGATGGTAGCTAACTAAAAACTAAGTAAAAACCTGACTAAAAGATAGAAAATTTTTGAATTATAACTTCTAACCTGAAGAGCCGGTAATAAACGCACCTCGCAGATTTAAGCGGCAAACGAGATCTGGGTAGTTAGCACCTAGCATTGTGGGATATAGGGTAGCCTTGAACCGGTATAAATAGCTCTCGAGCTTTAGTATAGGCAGAGTTGGAGCCGAAGGTCGGCTCCGAACCCATCCAGCAAGAATGAAGGCGAGATTGACAACTTAACATATAATGTTTTCACTTTATAATGCACACCACTAACAGTTAAAACGTGTTGTTTGGATATTTTTATATTGTGGAACAATACTAATGCCCAATTAGAAACATTTCCAGATTATTTAAAGAATGCTTAATTACTGTGCCCGCTAATGTCAACCATATTTTGCATCTGGAAGAGAAATGCATGTAGCCTGGATCCTCTCTCGGTCCTCCTGTTATCCAGGTGTTACCCCACCCCATTTATTTTCAGTAATTTCTCAGGTATCTGTCTTCCTTTTCCATTATCTTCTTTCTAGAGCCCTTAGCTTAGTCCCTCTTCCAACATTCCAGTCTCCCAATACTCATCCTCTCCAGAAATCTTGTAAACTTTGTTAGAGCCTTCCTAAAAGTCCAAAAACAATTCTAATATATCGGTAGGTAAGAAACTAGAATAAAAACCGCAGAGAGAGCCAAAAAGCCTTCCTAAAAGTCCTTATGACTTGAATTAGTATACAGATTGCAATTACTGTAATATTTTTTCATCTAACTGACCTTTGACAGCTGCAAACACTCCATGATCTTTTAACTTCTATTTGCATATTTATCCCCTAACAAGTTTTTTTTTCCAAGTGGCCCCACCCTCCAGTCTGTAACTTAACCTACTTAAATATTTCAATTCTCCTTCGTTTAAATGAGTCTCTTCTAACATCTCTACACAGTATCCCCATCTTCTCACTATCCTCAAAACTCATTCTCTCAAATGACTTGCTCGTTTGTTAATGTCATCTCTCATCTTCTTGCAGCATCTGGGTAACACCAGCTTTCATCTCTACTCTGCAGAGCTGTGAAGATGCATTACACTTCACACTACAAATTTATATCTTACTTTTTTATTCAGAGAGTTTGAGTGATTTCAATCTCAACGCTTAAAATTAAGCAAATTATTATATTTTGTCTCCCCAAACAAGAAAGAGCAAAAGGCTCCATCATATTCAATGTCATTAACCTGTATTTCTCTTTTTACTGCTCGCATCTGCTGGACAGCAATATCCAACAAATTCAATTTTCTATAAAAAAAAAAAAAAAAGAAGTACAGTTTTGTACCTACCATAAATGTAGATGTTAAGAGTGTATACACTGCTGCAATCATTACACTTGGGTTATCCTGCCGTCAGGCAGTTCCCCAGTCGGGGTGAGTTCCAAAGTCCTGGTCCGGCGTCGGTTGCTGTCGCCTCCTCCCGGACGTCAGTGCGACAGGGGTATACAAGATGCAGCCAATGCCATTTTCTTCAGTTTTTCTTGCCCCAGATGTCAGGTGCCTCTAAATAGGTAGGCAATTTCAATTGCTAATAAAACATATAAGAAAAGCAAAAAACAACTTACAGCTACCAGCAAATACTCCCCGTAGGTAGTAAGGGTAGAAGACATAGTCACATACCCAGCCAGTAAGAGGGGAAGGAGGGAGGGTAACCTGGACTGCAGCAGTGTATACACTCTAACATCTACATTTATGGTAGGTACAAAATTGTACTATGTTCATCGTGTTACACTGCTGCAGTCATTACACTTGGGTAGAATCCCAAAGCTGAGGTAGGGTGACTGGTTCTATAAGGCATTAGGGGTGGCTATAAGGCCCTGCAGCACTGCAGTGGCGAAGCCAGCTCTAGATTTAGAGTATAGAGGCAGATGGCAATGCTTGGTGAAGGTATGTACAGAACTCCAAGTTGCTGCTTTCAAAATATCCTTGGTAGGTACTCCCCTGAGGTAGGCAGTTGAAGTGGCTGTTGCCCTGGTGGAGTGCTAGGTACAGGTTTTCCATGGTATGTGTAGCAGAAACGTATACAATGTCCTATCCATTTTGAAATGGTCCGTTTTGAAATGGCTTTTCCCTGTGCTCCTGCAGCATATGCTACCAATAGTTGCTCAGATTTTCTGAAAGCTTTGGTTTTGTCCAAGTAGAAGCGTAACTGCTTGTGAATGTCCAAAGAGTGCAGTAGTCTCTCCCCTTTATTCTGTGGTTTAGGATAAAAAGTTGGCAGGGGAATAGTTTGGTTTAGAGCCACACTGAATACCACCTTTGGCATAAACGTAGGATTAGTTCTTAAAGACACCCTGTCCTGGTGGAAAATGAGGAAAGGTTCCACTGCCATTAGTGCCTGTAATTCTGAAACTCTTCATGCTGATGTTATTGCCAGGAGCAGAACAGTTTTCCAAGAGATATATTTTAATTCTGCTGTGTTAGCCGGCTCAAAAGGAGGTAAAGTTAGTTTTTCCAAAACAAAGTTGAGGTCCCAAGTTGGAGTAGGTGCTCTACGGGGTGGTCTCATGTTTTTAGCCCCTCTGAGGTACTGTTTTAACAGAGGATTAGAGAAAATTGGAGGATCCGTGTTGTAATGAGCAGAGATGGCAGAGGCGTGGATCTTGATGGATGAGAAGGAGAGGTCTTTGTCCAGCATCTCAGTTAAGCATTGTAGTATCTGAGGAATGTTTGGGACAAGAGGGTCAAGACTGAGAGCTTGGTTCCAGGCACAGAATCTCTTCCATTTATCCGAATAGGCTTTCCTGGTACTAGGCCTTCTGGCCTCCATACTGACATCCATAACAGCTTTGGAGAGAGGCATTGCTTGCTTGACTAAGGAATCTTCCATGCAGCTAGGTTTAAGGTCTTTAGCTGGCTGTGTAGTATTTGATTGTTGTGCTGAGTCAGCAGATGTGGGATCTGAGGCAAAATCCAGGGTGGTTCTTGTGCTAAGATCCTTAAGATTGGGTACCAGTGCTGGCATGGCCAGTCTGGTGCAATCAGGATCATCTTTGGCTCTTCCTGCCTGGTTTTTATGAGTACCTTTGGCAGGAGAGGTAGTGGTGGGAAAGCGTATACTTTCAGGTTCTCCCAGCTGAATGAGAGGGCATCCACTTTCCATGCTTGTGGATGGTAACTCCTTGTGCAGAATTTTTGTAGCTGGCAGTTTATTGGGGATGCAAACAGATCTATGTCCAGGCTCCACCATTTCTGTGTTATCATTCTGAATATTTGTGGATTCAATTCCCATTCATGGGGATCCATGATGTTTCTGCTTAAGTCGTCTGCCAGTGTGTGTTTTTCTCTCCTGGCAGGAATTGTGCTTGCAGATGAACTTGAAGGTTTATAGCTGTGTTCCACAAGGTCATGGTTTATCTGCATAGGAGTGAGTGCCCCCTTGCTTGTTTATGTACCACATAACTGTGGTGGTGTCTGTCTTTAGCAGTAGTTGTCCTGGATGCAGCAGGTCCTTGAAAGCTATAAGGGCATTTTGTACAGCTAGCATCTCTTTTTGATTGATGTGAAGATGTCTTTGTTCTGAGGGCCACGTGCCCTGAATACATTTGCCTGCCATGTGTGCTCTCCAGGCATAATCCAATGCATTTGTTGTCAGTGTTTGCCTGGCTGTGGGTTGTGTAAAAGGCTGTCCCTTGTTGAGGTGACAAGCTTGAGCCCACCATTGAAACTCCTGTTGAAGGCAAGGGATTAGTGATATAACTGTTTCCAAACTTTGACAATGTTAAGACCATACATTCTTTAGGTACCATTGTAGTTTCCTCATATGCAGTCTGGCATATGGAATTAATAGTATGCAAGATGCCATGTAACCAAAAGCCTGCAGAATTTTTCTTGCAGGGAGCTGGGTCTTTGTTGCCATCAATTGAACGTATTGAGTCAGTTGTCCTTGCTTGTCTGGCATGAGATAAGCCATCTGGGCCATTGTGTTCAAGCTGGCACCCACGAATATAATCTCTTGTGAGGGCACTAGTTTTGATTTCTTTTTGTTTACTGTGTACCCCTAGGCAACTTAACTTTTTTACAAACGCCAGATGCTTTAGAAGAATGTCCTTGCTCTCTGCTTGAATCAGGCAGTCGTCCAGGTACGGATAAATTTGAATTCCTTTCTGTCTGCAAAATGCAATTACTGGTGTCAGGCACTTTGTGAAGACCCGGAGTGCAGTAGATAAGCCAAAGGGCAGTGCAGAGAATTGGTAGTGCATTGAACCAGCTATGAATCCGAGGTATCTTCTACAGTTTTGTCCGATAGGGACATGCAGGTATGCCTCCTTGAGGTCCAAAGTCATGAGCCAAGCTTTCTTGCCCAGCATGGGAAGAAGCTGCTGTAATGTCAACATTTTGAATTTTGGAACATCCAGGTAAGTGTTTAGAGATGAGAGATCCAGAATGGGCCTCCAGGCTTTGTCCTTTCTGCGTACCAGAAAGAGTAGAGTAAAATCCTTGTCCTTGCTCCTGTGATGGTACCTTTTGAATAGCTCTCATATCCATGAGTGCTGTAATTTGTTTTTGAGCCTCTGCCCATTCATTTGGTGGCAGACTTGGCATTCCTTTTAACCTTGGCAGAGTGTGAAAGTGGAACCTGTAACCTTGAAATACAATGTTGAGAACCCATTTGTCTTTGGTGTTCATTTGCCAATTGTGGTAGAAGAGTGCCAGTTTTCCTCCCAAGGGGGCTGCCAAGAGGGATTTGTTTGGCAGTTGTACTGAGAAGTCATTGGAGCTGCTTTTTATATGACTGGGGCCCGTCTTCCCCCTTCTTTCTGGCCTGATACAACCCATTGTCGAGGCCTGTAAGGACTTTGTGGTTGACCTCTACCTCTTGGACGTCTGTATCTTCCCCTTTGAGGTCTGTCTGTAATTGGAAAGGACCAATTCTTAGTTGGCCAGTTTCTGCTAAATCTAGGAGGCTGAACCTGTAAGAAATCCTTCACCGTTTGCATAGATTTTGCCTTATCCTCCATTTTCTTTAATACCTCTTCTGCCTTAACTCCAAATAACACATCCTGCTGCAAAGGTGCATCCAATAATTTTGCTTTAACATGATCTGGTAACGTATGTTCTTTTAACCAAGCATGTCTTCTGATGACAGAGCCTGTAACTGCTGCTCTGCAGGAGGCCTCTAGAGAATCAAAACCACATTGCAAAGTATGCTTTCCCATTTGTTCAGCTGCATGCAATAAATCCAACATTTCTTTAAAATTAGGAGGCTCTGAGTCTGGAAGCATTTTTTGTTTTAACTGAGACAGTAAGAATTGCTGATATTTTAGCATGTGAAACTGGCAATTTAAGGCTCTCATTGCTAAAGTTGCACAGGTATATACTTTTTTTCCCCATCTTTCTAATGCTCTGGAATCTCTGTCAGAGGGGACTGTATTCTTGGCTGATGAGGCCTTAACTCCTTTGGGTCCCTGGGAAACTGTTTCAGGGTCAGCTACAGGGCTTTTATACAGAAAGTTATGTGAGTCAGGGACTCTGTAGTATCTGTCAGGTTTAGCAGGGGCTGGAGGTAAGGAATCAGGATTTAAGCTGGATTCAGTATACACATCATCCACAATATCTATCACTGGCGGAATAGCAAGGGGTCTGTGTTGAGGCAATAAAAGGAAGTCTCTGAGCCTTTTCTTGGATTCTGAGTAATCCTGGCGTTCCCAGTGGAAATGCTCCCTCATGGTATGAAGGGTTTCCCCAAAGGAGTAGTCCTCAGGCGGTGAGGCTGATGGAATTGATTCCTCAGCATCAGAATCCTCATAAGGGGGTAAGGAGTATCCTAGGTCTGAGGAAGAATCAGAAGTGATGGACACCTGGTCGGATGAGTCATAGTCGGCATCCTGTCTAGGCCTTTTATCAGGAGGGGGATGGGACCCCCTGATCAGAGTGATTAGGTCTACGGCCATTTTGAGCATTTGTTTCTTATGCATGGAGGCCTGTTCTGGAGAATTCTGTATTTGTTTCTTTGATTTTAAAGGAGGCTTAGACTTAAGCTGAGGGTTTAATGCTTAACTGAGTAGGTCTTAAGACACCCTCTGAAGCTGTGGGTTGCTCAGCTACTCCGGATCCCTCTGAAAGGTTAGTCTCGGTAAGCTGAATAACTTGTGCATCCGAAGGCCCAGCCATCTCCACATGGGAGTCAGAGGCAGCCTGTGGTTCTACAGAAGCGGTCGTCAGGGGCTGCGAAGGCGCCTCGCTGAAAACCGGAGAACTGGTGACTGGCTTAGAAGAGGCTTCATCAGTTTTGGGCCTCGGATGCCTATCCTTGTGTCTTTGTGCTTTTTGTGTATTCCGGTCGTCGGAAGTTCCGACGGCATGGTATAACTGAATTTTCCACCAAAATAATGTCGGGCAAAAATCAATCTGATGTTTAATAGTGCGCTTGTTAAACCTAGCACATAACCGACAACCAGTGATGTCGTGGTCTGGGCCTAGGCATGGGATGCAATAGGAATGGAAATCCTTATGAGGTATTTGCTTACCACAAGAAATACAGTTTACTTTTACTGACATCGGTCTGAGGCAAGAAAAAGTTTCCCCAACGGGGTACTTGGCTTTTGTAGAAGGACTTCGGTTCTGGATTCAGAATGAAAATCTCAGGAGACGGCCGACTGGCACTTGCGAACTGCTTTTCCTTTGGGCACCGCGCGGCAAGAAAGACTGAAGAAAATGGCGTTGGCTGAATCTTATATACCCCTGTCGCACTGACGTCAGGGAGGAGGCGACAGCAACCGACGCCGGACCAAGACTTTGGAACTCAGGTCGACTGGGGAACCGCCTAACGGCAGGATAACCCAAGTGTAATGACTGCAGCAGTGTAACACGATGAACATCTCAGTATTTTTGTTTACAACAGCATGTCTGAAGAGTTTGATGAAAAAAACAAGCTTATCACCCACCCCATTCTCTATTCTCATTTGCTTAACTGCTGACCCTTACTGTCTGGACTGGTCCATCCACTTGCCAGTCAATGCCATTCAAATAATCATTTCAACTACCTGTGGCAGCTGTAGACCTCTCTCATTCCATTTACCTATGGAACAGTTTGGCAAAATCATGTAGGTTGCATGAAATGCAAAAAACTTTAGTTATAACATATAAAGACTACTTAAAAATTGACAAAAACAAGGGACACAGAATGAACCAGTTTCTTCTTGCTATGCACTGGCCCAACACTTCCTGGAATTCATCAATTTCAATGCCCTGGGCCTGCTCGTTCTTAACCCCACTAGAGGAAGCAACATCCTTGACCTGGTTACTAACATGGGCAACGGTTGCTCTACACCAATAGTTAATTCATCCTGGTTAGATCCGACCAGAAACTAATCACCATGGAAATTCACATCTCATCCACACCCCCACAAAGGTATCCACCATGAAAAACTTCTCCAAAGCTGACTTTGGACTCGAAGGAAGAAACTGTTGCAGAAAAAGGTGAAGAACCAAGACTGGAAAAATTCCCTTATTGGCCTCAACAAAAAGTTGAGATCCCTTATCAAAACTTCCAAAGCCAGCTATGAAGGCAAAATTGCAGCAGACACTAAAAACAACCACAATGCCTTCTATAGTTACATCAAGAATCTCCACGGCAATAGCCACATTTGCTCTGACTTACTGCACAATGGTACCCCCTATACTGAGCCAACAGATACTGCCAACATACTGGCAGACAGATTCAGTGCCAACTTTATCCCTCTCTCCCCCCTAAAGGACCAATCTCAATACTGGAAGAATGTCAAGCACCCAGCATTACTGCAGCACAGGTTAAAGATGCATTGTCCAAGGCCAAGAATACAGCTTCCATGGGACCAGACAATATCCCTAGCCGTGTTCCAAATGAATTACAAAGTGAACTGTCACCACATCTGTGTGCCCTGCTCAATCACAGCCTCACCTAAGGCTTTGTCCCTACAGAATCCAGCACTGCTAGTCATCCCTCTCCATAAAGGGGGAACGACTACAGATCATGGAAATTATCGCCCCATTAGCCTGACTAGTCTGATATGCAAGGCTATGGAGCGCATCATCATGAACCTAATTAACAAGGATATATGGAATCTCCAAACTCTAGATCCTACGCAAATTGGTTTTGTAAAAGGTGGCTCATGCCTGCTCAACCTGGTTGACTTCTAAGAGTCAGTCACCAGAGCTGTGAATGAGGGTAAGGCAGTTAATACACCTTACCTCGACCTGGCCAAGGCCTTTGATACTATTCCTCATTCAGGAATTATTGATAAAACTCACCAAACTAAGCATCAATCGCTATATCGTTAGGTGGGTTGCAAAATGGCTCACAGATGGAACCCACAGTGTGAAAGTAGCAGACTCCATGTCAGGCTGCCGACCAGCCATGAGTAGAGTCTCAGAGGGATCCTGTCCTGGGTCCTCTCCTGTTTGTTATCTACTTCTTTGAAGTCCAGGCCAACACAGACAGACTCTGGCTGACCATGTTCGCAGATGACTGCAAGCTGGGAGCCATTATTAACTCCCCAAGTGATGCAGACATCCTACAGAAAGGCCTCACTAAGACCAACGACATGGTTGCTATTGTTTTAAATAAAATGTTTGTTGATTAATTAAACGATGACGTCAGATATCAGATGGTATTTAAAGGGGATAATAATGGAGAATGTTAGATTCTGATGAAATCCCCAGGAGGGGATGAAAGCGCTCAGTCTGTGTTTTAACAGTGAATTAAAAGTTATTTAACAGCAATTCCTGGCATCGACAGTGTTTTATTCGATTACTAGTGGACTTTTGACACTGTTTGTGGTCGACTTTGCAGTTTTTTCAAGTTCGCAGATTACTGCAAGCTGGGAGCCATTATTAACTCCCCAAGTGATGCAGACATCCTACAGAAAGGCCTCACTAAGACCAACGACTGGTGTCAAAACCATACCCTTAAGGTTAATGCAAAAAATGCATCATCCCCTTTGGGAAAAACTCAGTTCCCACTAATTACCACATCGATGGGAGCCCACTTAACATTGATGGCATAATACGAGATCTGGGGACACAGGTTAAAAGCTCCCACTCCGACCACGACATTGCCACTGTGGTCAGAAAGTCCTTCTATGTGACATCTCATTACCAAGGGTTTTGCATCCAGGAAGAAAGAGGCCATAATTTCTCTCTCTCTACTCTTCCCTCATTAGACCAATCTAAAGAGTATAATGCCCCATTTGGCATGCACCTCACTAGACACCTGCAACAGCTGGAGAGGCCGCAAAAAGTACAGTTGTGTACACTTACCATAAATGTAGATGTTCGAGTGTATTCACTGTTGCAGTCATTACACTTGGGTTATCCTGCTGGCAGGCTACCCTCAGTCGGCCTGAATTCCAAAGTGTAGGTCCGGTGTCGGCTGCTATCGCCTCTTCCCTGACTTCAGTGCGCCAGGGGTATAAAAGATGCAGCAGACACCATTTTCTTCAGTTTATCTTGCCCCAGATGTCAGGTGCCCCAAAAAGGATAGGCTAAAATACGCCAATAAAACATGCATGCACCAAAATATATTATACCATCATTTACAAGCAAATACACCACATAGGTTGTATAGATTTAGAAAAGTGCAGTAAGTTCCAGTAAAGATATGGGGGGTGGTGGGTGGGCAACCTGGACTGCAACAGTGAATACACTCCCAACAGCTACATTTATGGTAAGTGTACACAACTGTACTATGTTCGTGTTTCACTGTTGCAGTCAATACACTTGGGTTAAATCCAAAAGCTATGCTTGGGAGGCAGGAGCTAAATAGCATTAGTAGCGGCTATGAGGCCCTGCAGAACTGCAGTGGCAAAGCCTGCTCTGGATTTAGAGTAGAGTGGTAAATTATAGTGCTTTGTAAAGGTGTGCACTGAACTCCAGGTAGCAGCCTCTAAAATGTCTTTGGTTGGTACTCCCCTGAGGAAGGCTGCTGAAGTGGCTGCTGCCCTTAGGCACTGGCTTGCCATGTTGTGAAAAGCAGAAACGAATGCAGTGGCCTATCCACTTTGAAATAGTCTGCTTTGAGATGGCCTTTCCTTGTGATCCTGCAGCATACGTCACTAGTAATTGCTCTGTCTTCCTGAAAGCTTTGGTTCTGTTCAAGTAGAAGCGTAGTTGTCTGTGTATGTCCAAAGAATGCAGAATTCTCTCCCCCTTATTCCGTGGGTTTGGATAAAAAGTAGGCAGATGAATAGTTTGGTTAAGGGCCACACTGGACACTACTTTAGGCATGAATGTCGGGTTTGTCCTCAGAGAAACCCTGTCTGGATAAAAAATGATAAAGGGTTCCACAGCCATGAGTGCCTTTAGCTCCGAGACTCATCTTGCAGAGGTTATTGCTAGGAGCAGAGCTGTTTTCCAAGATAAAAACTTTATGTAAGCTGTAGCGGCTGGCTCAAAAGGAGGCAGGGTGAGTTTTTCCAAGACATAATTGAGGTCCCATGCTGGTATTGGTGATCTCCTTGGAGGCCTTAAGTTTTAGGCTCCTCTGAGGTACTGCCTTAATAACGGATGCAAAAAGATTGGTGGCTCTGTATTGTAATGAGCCGAAATGGCAGAGGCATGAATTTTAATTGATGAAAAGGATAGGCCTTTGTCCAGCAACTCAGTTAAGTATTGCAAAATCTGAGGAATATTTGGAACAACTGTGTCAATTCCTTGTGCCTGATTCCAAGCACAGAATCTCTTCCATTTTCCAGCGTAAGATTTTCTGGTACTAGGCCTTCTGGCCTCCAAAATGACATCCATCACAGCTTTAATGAGAGGCGTGTTTTGTATGACTACATTATCTGCCATGCTGCCACATTTAAGGTCTTTAGTTGACTGTGCAGGATTTGATTGTTTTGTTGGGATAGTTGATGAGGTATTTGAGGCAAGGTCCAAGCCAGACATTGACACAAGTTCCTTAGGACTGGATACCAGTACTGGCGGGGCCAGTCTGGGGCAATCAGTATCATCTTTGGCTTCTCTTGTCTGACCTTTAGGAGTACTTTGGGGAGGAGAGGTAGAGGAGGAAAGGCATACACTGCTAAGCTTTTCCAGCTGAAAGATAGGGCCGTCCACTTTCCATGCTAGTCTGTGAAAAGTCCTTGTGCAGAATCTTTTTATTTGGCAGTTGTGAGGAGAGGCAAATAGAGCTATATCCGGGCATCCCCATTTCCTTGTTATCATGCTGACGACTTGTGGATCCAATTTCCACTCGTGGGGACCCAAGAGGTTTCTGCTTAGTTCATCTGCCAGAGTATTTATCTTTCCTGGCAGGAATTGTGCCTGCAGATTTACTTGGTAAGTCAATGCTGTGTCCCACAAAGTCATTGCTAGTCTGCAAAGGGTTGTAATAACCAACACTGCTGTTAAATAGAACAATGACCAAAAAACCAAACGTTGAGAGCAAAACCTTTATCAAAAACAAAGCTTTCAGGCCAAAACCCTTTTTCAATGCTTAACAAAAGGTACAATAAAATCACATGTTTAAATACAAGCCCAGGACATCACATGACCCGCAGCCAAGGTCATACGACATGAAATAAAACAAACTTACAATAAACATCTGTCCCTCCTTTTATGTTGGAAAAACTACTAGAAAACTTAAAGACAGTTTTATAGAACATAAATCCAACATAAGGAATGGGAGTGACACGAATGCTTTATCTAAGCATGTAAAAAGTTATGGTATATCTCACACTTTTAAGTTTAGGGTTATAGACACTGTTAGTGTGTCAAAGGGGGGGGGACTTATGTAATTTGTTAGACAATAGAGAATATGATTGGATTGTAAGACTAGCAGCAGATGTGGCACCAGGATTGAATGCAAGTGTTTCATGAAAGCCTGTCTTGACTAAAATACAGCACACAAGGTTAAAATAATAACATTTATTAGCAAGTATATACTTTGAATATGTTGAATAATATGATATTTTATTGAGTAAGCACATTTTTATGTAGTTTTATTAACATGTCTTTTTTATCTGTTTATTGTAAGTTTGTTTTATTTCATGTCATATGACCTTGGCTGCGGGTCATGTGATGTCCTGGGCTTGTATTTAAACATGTGATTTTATTGTACCTTTTGTTAAGCATTGAAAAAGGGTTTTGGCCTGAAAGCTTTGTTTTTGATAAAGGTTTTTGCTCTCAACATTTGGTTTTTTGGTCATTAGTCTGCAAAGGGGGCAAGAATGAGTGCCTCCCTGCTGGTTTATATACCACATGACCATGGTATCGTCTGTCTTTATCAGTAGTTGTCCCGGATGAAGTAGGTGCTTGAAGGCTGTCAGGGAATTCTGAACAGCTAGCATCTCTTTTTGATTGATATGTAGATGCATTTGGTTTGTGGACCACGTGCCCTGAATACATCTTCCTGCCATGTGGGCCCCCCAGGCATAATCTAATGCATCCATTGTCATTGTCTGCCTGGCTGGAGGTAAGGTGAATGGCTGTCACTTGTTCTGGTGACAAGCCTTTACCCACCATCGAAACTCCTGTTGCAGGGCAGGGAATGAGGGTAATTGTATCCAGGCTGTGGCAATGTTGAGTCCAAACACTTTTTAGGTACCACTGAAGTTTCCTCATATGCAGTCTTGCATATGGAATTAGTAGAATGCAGGATGCCATGAAGCCCAAAGCCTGTAGAATTTTTCTTGCAGACAACTGGGCCTTTGTTGCCAACAGGTTGAAATAGGTAGTCAGTTGCCTTTGTTTGTCTGTTGTGAGATAAGCCATCTGGGCAGTTGTATTTAAGCTTGCACCCAGGAATATTATCTCTTGAGAGGGTACTAGTTTTGATTTCTTTTCGTTGACTGTGTACCCTAAGGCCTGTTAGAAATCTCTTTACAAATGCCAGATGCTGTAGTAGAATGCCCTTGTTCTCTGCTTGAATTAAGCAGTCATCCAAGTAAGGATATATTTGTATTCCTCTTTGCAGAATGCAATTACTGGTGCCAGGCACTTTGTGAAGACCCTGGGTGCAGTAGATAAGCCAAAGGGCAGTGCAGAGAATTGGTAGTGCATTGAACCAGCTTTGAATCTGAGGTATCTTCTGCAGGTTTGTCTGACTGGGACATGCAGGTATGCCTCTTTTAGGTCTAAAGTCACAAGCCAAGCCTTCTTGCCCAGCATGGGCAGACGTTGCTGTAGAGTCAACATTTTGAATTTTGGTATATCCAGATATGTGTTTAGAATAGATAGGTCCAGTATTGGTCTCCAGGTCTTGTCCTTTCTTGGTATCAAGAACAGTCTTGAATAAAATCCTCATCCCTGCTCTTGCTCTGGTACTTGTTGAATGGCCCTCATGTCCATGAGGGATGAGACTTGCTTTTGTGCCTCTGCCCACTGATGTTTCGGCAGGTCTGGCCAACCGTTTGTCCTTGGCAGGGTAAGTGAAACTTGTAGCCTTGTGACACTATGTCCAGGACCCATTTGTCCTGGGTTATTATGTGCCAATTTTGTGAAAAAAGTGCTAATTTTCCCCCCAAAGGTGCTGCCAGAAGATAAGTGCTTGGTGCAGGCAGGGGGAAGTCATTGGGACTGTTTTCTGTAGGGCTGTGATTTGTCTTCTCCACTTTTGGAGGTAGAAGCACCCCATTGTTTAGACCTGTAGGAACCTTGGGGCTGAGATCCGCCTCTTGGGCATCTGTATCTGCCCCTTTGTGGTCTGACACTGGAAAGGACCAATTCTTTGTAGGCCAGTGTCTGCTAAACCTTGGAGGCTGTACCTGTAAGAAATCTTTGACCGTTTGCATAGATTTAGCTTTGTCCTCCATTTTCTTTAACACCTCTTCTGCTTTAACACCAAACAAGGTATCATGCTGTAATGGAGCATCTAATAATTTTGCTTTGACATGATCAGGCAGATTTTGTTCCTTTAACCAAGCATGCCTCCTGATGACAGAACCCGTAACAGTGGCCCTGCAGGTGGCCTCCAAAGAATCAAAACCATATTGCAAAGTATGCTTTCCAACTTGTTCAGCTGCATGCAATAAATCCTGCATTTCTTTGTTTTCTGCACATTCAGAATTTATCAACATTTTCTGTTTAAGCAGTGGCATAATATATTGCTGATATTTGAGCATATGAAACTGACAATTTAAAGCCCTTACAGCCAAGGTAGCTGATATTTGAGCATATGAAACTGACAATTTAAAGCCCTTACAGCCAAGGTAGCAGAAGTGTAAATCTTTTTTCCCCAGCTGTCCAATGTCCTAGAATCCCTGTCAGAGGGGGTAGGGTTTTTTGCAGTGGAAAACTTGTCCCCCTTGGGACTCAGAGATAGTTTCTGGGTCAGCAGCAGGGTTCTTGAAAAGGAATTTATGAGAGAGAGTCAGGAACCCTGTAGTACCTGCCTGGTTTAACAGGAGCTGGAGGTAAGGAGTCAGGGGTCAGACTGGATTCTGAAAATACATCATCTACAATGTCTAACACAGGTGGAATAGCTAGGGGCCGGTGTTGTGGTAGTAAAAGGAAGTCTCTGAGCCTTTTCTTAAGATTCTGAAAAATCTTGGCTCTCCCAGTGGAAATGCTCCCTCATGGTATGCAAAGTTTTCCCAAAAGAGTAATCCTCAGGAGGAGAGGCTAAAGGGATAGATTCTTCAGCATCAGAATCCTCATAGGGAGGAAGAGAGTATTCCTGATCAAAAGAGGAATCAGATGAAATGGAAACCTGATCTGAATAATCTGTCTCTTGCCTAGGCCTTTTATCAGGAGGGGGATGGGAACCCCTGATCAAAGTAATTAAGTCTTCGGCCATTTTGAGCATCTGTTTTTTGGGCATGGAGGCCTGTCCATGAGGCTGTTGTACTCGTTTCTTTGTCTTTAAAGGTGCTTTAGTCTTTGCCTTTGAAGCTGAAGTCACTTTAATGTACAATTGAGTAGGTCTGAAAACACCCTAAAAAGCAGATGCCTGCACAGCGGCTCCGGACCCATCCAAGGTAGAGACATCTGCAGGTTCCACAGTCAAAGAAGCATCTCGTGGCATACCAGACTCTGAATGGGTCTCAGTAGAGGCCTGCAAATCTGTAGAAGCAAGTATCAGGGGCTGCAAAAGCGCCTCACTGAGTACCGGCGGACTGGCGACTAGCTTAACGGTAGCGTATTCGGCAGTTTTGAACCTATGCGGTCTGTCTCTGTCTTTATCCCTATGTTTTTTCGGAAAATAGTTAGTTGGATGGCTTACCTATGCCATTTTGGAGTACGGAGATCGACAGCAAAAGTATTTAGCTACAAAAATTGCTCGATGATGGATAGTTTGGGGGTTGAACAAGGCACAAACCTGACAGCGAGGGACGTCGTGGTCTGGGCCTAAACAGGCGACGCAGTAAGAATGAAAATCTCTATGAGGTATTTTCTTTCCACAGGCAAGACAATTATTAATTTTTTCTGACATCAGTTAGAGCAAGAAAAAAGGATCCTCAACGGGGTACTTATCTTTTAGATGACTTCAGGTCTGAAACTCAAATGAAATTTTCAGGAGTCTGCCGACCAGCACTTGCGAACGGCTTCTGCTTCGGGTACCGCATGGCAAGAAAGACTGGTGTAATGGCATTGGCTGCATGTTTTACACCCCTGACGACCTGATGTCATGGAAGAAGCGACAGCATCCGATGCAGAAATCCAAAAACTGTGGTATTCAGGCCGGCTGAGGGCTACCTGCAAGGCAGATAACCCAAATGTGATGACTGCAACAGTGAAACACGAAGAACATTCAGTGCTGTCTTGACCAACATGGAGTCACTAACAAGATTTTTGGTTTGTCTTTCTGAATTTTCAGGAGGACTTTCTGAATCAGTGGGAATGGGGGGGGGGGGGGGAGGCATAAAGGAACTTCCCCTCCCAAGAGATGCAGAAAGAGTCCACTCTCCATGCTAGAGGGGAGTGGGTTTTTGAGCAGAAGTTCTGCAGTTGCCTTTTCTGGGGGAGGCAAACAGGTCTATTTGTGGAGCACCCTACTGGTGGACTATGTCTTAGACCTCCCTGTTCAGCATCCATTCAATGCTGAGACGAGGAGGGCCTGCTATAGAGATTTGCTTGGTGGTTTGTCCTGTGAGGGGATGTAGACTGCCTGCAGGACTAAGTTGAGGTGAGAGGATGAGTCCCATATCAGCAGGGATAGACTGCACAGCTGATAGGCCTTTGTTCCTCCCAGTTTGTTGAGGTACCACATCACCGTGGTGTTGTCGGTGACCATCTGGAGCACCCGTGGAACCAGAAGTGGAGTGAAGGGCTTTACAGCTAAGAAAACTGCTGTCATTTCCGATGCAGAAATCCAAAAACATCAAAAAAACATCCATCGAATTTCAAATTTCAAACTGGCTTTGCAAACAACACTGGCTTAATGCCTGCACTATCACTAACTAACACTCTCTTCTCTCAAAAAAAAAAAAAAAAAAAAAAAAAAAAAACTTTATTTTTTATATTATCTGTTATAACCTGCTATGTTGTCATGTTTTTATGCCAATGTGTTTTTTTTTATCTATTATATTATTTTTTTATTTCCTATCTTTCTTATGTAACTGATATTGATGTGTTTGGCCTGAACAGAAGGATGACATTTTTCTTGAATCCTGCAAGAGCCCAGAGTTGCTCCGCAACCTGAATCTGAGGCATCTACATGCATAACTTTGGTTGGGGTGGGGGTGGGGGGGCTGTAGAGTAAGCCCAGGGTTCAATTGCACTTGCTGGATCCACCAGCTGATTTCTGTTTTCAGACAGGGAAGGGAGGGGGATGGCCTGCTTTAGAGGATCTAGGTGTTGGGACCCGGTGTTCTTCAGGAACCACTGCAGCTTGCGCATGTGCATACTTGCCAGTGGTAGCATGGGGATTGTTCATGCCATTAAACCCAGGAGATGAAGAAATTGCCTTGCCATCACCTTTTGGGATAGTAGAGCTTCCTGGAAGTGTGAAGTTAAAAACAGAACCTTGTCCTGAGGTAGAAAGGCCTTCATTGTGTCTGTTCTGATTCTGCAGCCGAGGAAAATCGTGTCCTGGCTTGGGATCAGAGAGAATTTGGGGAGGTTGATGATGAATCCTAGGTTCTACAGTAGGGATATGGCGAAATGTAGATGCTACAATAGAGCATCCCTGGACTCTACCAGAATCAGGACGTTGTCCAGAGAAGGTTAAATCTGTATCCCCAGAGTTCTGCAGAAGGCAATGTGGTGGGCTAGGCACTTTGGTTTATCCACAGCCCCCAGGGTCTTTCCAAAGGGCAAGGCAGTAAACTGGAAATGAAAAGAAGACCCAGAGAAATGCAGGAATTGTCTACGGGAATTCCTGAAGGGTATGTGCAGGTAGGCTTCTTTTAGGTCTAGGGTGACCATGAATGCCTTGGCTGGAATGAGAGGCAGCAGGGTGGAGAATGCATTTTGAAAGAGGGTACCTGAAGATGAAGGTTTAGAAAGGACAGATCTAAGATGGGTCTTCAGGGACCATCTTTTCGGGGACCAGGAAGAGCCTGGAGTGAAATCTCTTTCCTTCCTGTTCTGGTGGGATAGGTTCTATGGTGTCTAGCTGGAAAAGATCTACCAGAACTTGTGGCATGAGATAGGTCTGGTTTTTGGGTAGGGAAGGAATGCCGCTTCTGGCTGGCTTCTCTTTTCAGGATTGGAAGCACCCTTTTTGGATAATGTTTAAGAACCACTGGCCTGAAGAGATGGATTGCCAAAAGGGGAGACGGTGAGAAAGGCGAGGTGATGGGGGGGGGGAGCAGTCACACATTACTGGGGCCTCCTCTCTCTTGAAAGGGCTGTCTGGGTTGCTGTGGTGGAGCAGATGTTCTGGAGTTAGTAGGTCTTTTAGCCCATCTCCTTGACCTGGAAGAGGAGGACTGTGGAGTACGTCTTACAAAGGTAGCCTTAGCAGGTTAGTTCCTATAATACTTGGGTATGGGCGACACCAGCAGGTGCTTAATGTACTGGAATTCTTTGCTTTTGTCATGCAGATTTTTTAAAAAGGTCAGCGGACTGCTTTCCGAACAGTGCATTGTGGTCCAGAGGGGCGCCCAGGATTTTAGCCTTGAAGTCCTTGGGGAGTTCTGGAATCTTCTAAATGTAAACCAAGTGAACAGAAAACTATGAGAGCCTGGAAAGATGAAGGCAAGGCAACGTCCCTGCCGAAAGCGCTCACAAGATTAAACGGTTTTATTTTATTATGCATTTTTGCCGGCTCTCATATTTTTCTGTTCGCTTGGTTTAAATTTACAAGATTTTCAGTTTGTGTTTAGTGGTTTGTGGAGTTCCGGAATCTTAGTCATTAGTACCTCCTGAGGGATGAAGCAGATGCTGCAGACATGGCAGATGCTTTTGCAGCATCGCAGCTGCACCTTATGGAGTGTCTGGCTACCTGTTGAGCCAAGGAAAGTTTGGATGAGATGTCCGTCTTGCTGGGACTGTCAGGTAAGGAAGCCAGCATGGAGGAGGCTTGACAGACCAAGTCTAATGCATACTTGGTCATGTGGGTCTGATAATTTATGGCTCTGAAAGCCAAAGTAGAAGTGTACACATTCTTCCCCATCCTATCCATGTACTTACAGTCTTTGTCAGTGGGCAAGTACGGAGGCAGAGGGCAGCAGTCTAGATTGCTTACCTGCTGTGCTGGCAATAACAGCTGGGTCCACCCAGGGTGGCTTAACTAAAATTTCTGGTCCTCTGGTATTTTATAGAAGCTGTCAGGACGCTTAGGGGCCAGAGGCTGCATTAAAGGCATTCAAGCAGGCAGAACAGGGGGAACTGCTGAAGGGGAGGGTGATTCCACTTGCAGCAGTTAAAGGTACCTTTTTTGGGCGTCAGTCATTTGGAAAGTGTCCCATTTAAAGTAATCCTTCATCTTAGTGATGGTCTCACCGAAAGAGTCCCCCTACACAGATTCCTCATCCGGGGAGTAATATTCCCGGGGGGAGGCAATCTGGGAAACATAATAAATGGACGCCTCTGATGAAGAGAAAGAGTCATGTTCTTCTTCCCTGACCTGAGGGGTTATGGATGGGAGGGAAGAAGCAGAGAACCGCCTAGGGCTCAGAAGAGACAGAGTGGAAGTGTCTGAGGCTGAAAGCCTAAGGGCCATGAAGGCCCGCATGAGAGAGGAAGCGAAGGCCTGCCAATCTGGTGTGACTTCTGAAGAAGAGGAGGTGCGTTTAGTTTTCTGCCTATTTTTGGCTGTTGAGGAAGTAGAGAGAGGCCTGGCTGCAGGTATTGAGATTAGCGCATCTGGATCCCTGCCGGAAGTACCACCGAAACTGGTTCCCCCTCGACGGGTGTCGATGTACGAGTGAGCTCTGAGGATGTGACTGTCTGCTGCAAAACTGCTTCCTCAAGGGAAGTCACTGCAGTCAATGGATCCTCAACTTATGCCTCAACCCCTAGATCGGCAGTTGGCGGTGCATCAGTAAGCAGAGCGGCAGGCGAAGAAGGCCTAGGAACCTTGGCCTTCTTGCGCGAAGGTTCAGGTGCAGCCTCCGATGCAGGATCCATCCTAAGGGCTAACCATTTGAGGCGTTGGTTCCCGAGGTAGAGATTTAATGCAGCTAAATGGCTGTGGAAGGTCTTCGGCACAAACGATTGACAAATATCGCAGGAGGAGTAATAGTGTTCCCGGACTAGGCAAAAAAAAAACACACCTGTCATGTGTGTCCTTCTGGGGTATCTGGAGCCCGCATTGGCACTTTCCCTTTTTTCCTGACATCACCTAAAAGCTACAACAACCAAGCTTTAGCTATAACAATCATCAAAAATAAGAAAGTTTGAAACCCGATGGGCAACTTATCTTTAAAATGCGATGTCTGCGAAGAAGCGATCGTACAATGCGAATGTCATCTGTGGCTGAAAAGTTCTGAGGATTTTGTGTGCAGATGTCACATTTAAGGCCCCTGGCTTATGGCCCTACTTGTGACGTCCCACGCACACTGCAACAGCCAAGCTGAAGCGTTTGTATAGAAGCCGATGTACGAGTCGCCTGAGGGGAAGAAATCCCACATCTAGAATACTGCAACATAGGAATAGAAAGACATCAAACTTTGCTGTTTTTGAAGGGGCTTGGGCTCCAGAAGTAGCAGGAAGCAAGCCTCTGAGAAATCAGCTTGTTTTGCCTGTCAGCCAAGACTCTCAGATTAAAAAGTATGGCATACCATACAGGCCGTGTTAAGGTGGTATGGTCCCAGACAGTAAACACACTTCTTATGGGCATTTACTTTGGGGATCTTATGCCCACATGATGTACATTTCTTAAAACTTGTAGGTTTTTCTGGCATGGTTGAAAAACAGAATATGAAGAAAACAGCAGACAAAAAGGTTATTACCAACAATGGTAAAAAATGATACCTACAAAAAGATACAGGAAAAGTATGCCAACTATGGTATAAGATGAACTAACAAAGTAGGAGAAAAAGGAGGAAAGAGTTATCCCCAACACCAGCAAAAACTAAGAGGGAAAAAGAAATAATAAAATGAAAGAAAATTATATTGGGTATAAATCGCTAAATTTAGGAGAACAAAATTTAATTCTTACTATGCTCAAGAGCATAATTGTGTCAAACCACAATAGCAACAAACGAGATCTAAGGCAATGAGGATAGGGTAGAGCATTTTGGGTACAGGGAGGAGCTCGAGAACTGGATTCAAAGTCTAGTACACGCAGCCAAGTTAAAAACAAGGATCAGAACCAAACCCATTAGGGAGGAACAAACAAAAAAGAACATCAGGTCACACATTAAACAGGAAAGAAAAAAGTTTGGCCTGGTGACTGAGGAGGAATACCCAAAACAGACCGCTGGAGTATCCAACTGCCATTTGTAATCTTGGCTTGCTCTCAGGACCTAAATGTCTACAACAATCTATTGAAAGAAAGAGAAATGGTGGCTCTGACTTTTTGGAAGTATTAAAGGACTGCATGGTTGGAAAGTCTTCATGTAGTCGTACAGATTTACTAGATTTCTGGAGGGATTCCTGCTTTCTCTTTGGAACCTCTCTGCCACTGCTTTTTAAATACTTGCTTTCCAGCAGCTTGCTGGGGCTGTTTATTTTGCTTTTTTAAAGAAAGCTGTACAGGGAGCAATGAATTCACTGGCAAGCAGAGAAGGATGGCTGAGAAATCAGAGATCCTTAAATCATCTTTCCTCCCTTATCACACTTTAATGAACTCGCAGCAGAGGGTCCAAAAAGCAAGCTCACTATCCAAGGAAGAAGTCAGAATGTCATTTTTGACATTCTCTGGGAAGTTTTGAGAATACAGCCAGGCAAACCAATTCGTAACATTTCCGGTGGCAGTCACCTTTGAACTGGCATCAGCAGAAAGTACAGCTGTGTTGCTGCGTCTTTCGGCTTTACCCAGTTAGGTGTCGCCACAGCGGAACTCCGGTCCGCTAATGATTGGCAGTAGATTCTTACGTGCCGAGTTGCCAGCCCTGACGCACAACCCTTAAGAAGGTACGCCCATTCAAGCATGTCTCCACACAGAATACGCTCTAGCTGAGAATCGAACAGGACGTCTTACTGTGAGGCGACAACGGTACCGCAGCACCACCACCGCAGTTTACTCTTACCATAAATGTAAATGTTCTAGTGTATTCACTATTGCAGACATCAAGCTTGGGTTATCGGCCTGCAGCTAGCCCTCAAGTCGGCCCGAATACCAGAGTCTTGGGTTTTCTGCGTCGGATGCGGTCGCTTCAGGGGTATAAAACATGCAGCCGGTGCCATTACATCAGTTTTTCTTGCCCCAGATGTCAGGAGCCCCCAAAATAGGAAGCAATTATATGGTGTGGAACACCCGCAGTAAAAAGTAAATACCATTGTTATACGATAAGGCCAAAAAAAAGGATAGGTAGAAAGTACAGAGAAGTCAGGGGGCTGGAGTGAGGGAAAGTACAGTTGTGTACACATACCATAAATGTAGATGTTCAAGTGTATTCACTGTTGCAGTCATTATCTTTGGGTTATCTGCCTGAAGGTAGCCCTCAGTCGGCCTGAATACAAGAATCTTCGGATTTCTGCTTCGGATGCTGTCGCTTCTTCCTTCACGTCAGGTCATCAGGGGTATAAAACATGCAGTCGACGCCATTACATCAGTTTTTCTTGCCCCAGATTGTCAGGTGCTCCCACAATAGGAAGCAATTATATGTTAAGGTACACCCCCAGCGAAAAGCAAATACACATGATATGATATACGCCAAACAAGAATGAAAGGTAGAGCCAAGAGAAGTCAGGGGGCTGGTGGGAGGATAAGCAGGACTGCAACAGTGAATACACTCTAACATCTACATTTATGGTAAGTGTACACAACTGTACTCAGTTATTCGTGTTTCACTGCTGCAGTCATCACATTTGGATGGATTCCTAAAGCTAAGGAATGGAGTAGGAAGTTAAAGAGCATTAGGGCCAGCTATTAATCCCTGCAAGACTGCAGTGGCAAATCCAGCTCTGGATTTAAAAAAGATAGGCAAGTGGTAATGCCTGGTGACGGTTTATACAGAGCTCCAGGTAGCAGCTTCTAGGATGTCCCTGGTAGGGACCCCACTGAGAAATGTTGGAGAGGTAGATGCAGCCCTGGTGAATATGATATTATCCCCTGTGGGGTAGGATTTCCATGGTGCTTGCAGTAAAAATGAATGCATTGGGCTATCCATTTGGAAATGGTTTGCTTTGATATAGCCTTCCCCTCTGCCCCTGCAGCAAAGCTAAATAGCAGCTGTTCAGATATTCTGATAGGCTTAGTCCTGTCCAAATAGAATCTAAGTGGTCTGTGCATGTCCAGAGAGTACAGCATTCGCTCCCCTTGGTTTTGTGGATTAGGGAAAAAGTAGGCAAATGAATGGACTGGTTTAGGGCCACAGAAGGCACCACCTTGGGCATAAAGGAACAATTAGTCCTGAGGGAAATCCTGTCCACATGGAAGATAAGTTATGTACCTACCATAACGTTCCATGTTAGTTGTCTTCTTCTCGCCTTCTTTCTTGCTGGATGGGACAGCGTCCCTAGCACCTTAGTCCTGGGTGGCTCATTGGAACAGAATCTTGAGCACAGTGGAACCAAACTCAGCTCTATTCCTAGAGGCCACATCCAACTTATAATGCAAAATGAATGCATGAGGAGTGGCCCAAGTGGCTGCAGCACAAATAGATTCCATTGGTAGTCTTGCTTGAAAGGCTACCAACGTAGCCAATGCTCTGGTGGAATGACCTTTAGGTTTAGCAGGGAGTTGTTTATGTCTGAGTTGATAAATCAAGGTAATAGAGGACAACCACCTGGATAAGGTTACTTTGGAAACTGGCCATCCTTGTTTACCCTCAACATAGGATAGGAAAAGTTGGTCTGATTTTCTTATATGCTTTGTCCTGTCCAAGTAGAAACGTAATTGCCTGTGAACATCCAAGCGGTGCAAATTTTGTTCAGCTTTGTTCGAATAGTTAGGAAAAAACACGGGCAAATCAATAGACTGATTCAGATTTGTTTCAGAGGGTATCCTGGGTAAAAACGAAGGATTAGGCCTAATTGAAACTCTGTCCTTATGAAACACAAGATAAGGAGGACGAATACAGAGGGCTTGAAGTTCCGAAACTCTCCTAGCTGATGTGATGGCTATCAAAAAGAGAGACTTCCAGGAGAGCAATTTTAAGGAACAGGAAGTCGCTGGCTCAAAGGGGGGGGGGGGGATCAAGGAAGCCAATATCAAGTTCAAGTCCCACGGAGGCGGGGGATCCCTGACCGGGGGCCTAAGTAACAAAGTTCCTTTGAGAAAGGCCTTGCAAAGTTTGTGGGACATGATGCTGGTTTCTGACAGGCTAGCATGGAAATTTGCAATAGCAGCTAATTGGACCCAAATGGTGGCAGAGGAGGAACCAACTTGAAAGGGCTCTGCTAAAAAAATCTAAAACATGATGGACAGGGGCTGTAAAAGGGTCAATATTCCTAACCTCTGCCCAGAAGGAGAAATGTTTCCACTTACTTGCATAAGTCTTCCTAGTGGCAGATTTGTGCGAAGAAAGGATGATTTCACGCACCGGCTGAGAAATTAGCGGAAGCTTGGCTAAAGTTGGAAGTGGAGCAACCAAGCTGTAAGGTTGAGAGACTGAAGGGACTGGTGCAGCCAAGAGGTCTGGCACTGGGTCCAGATTCCACGGTTGCTCCAGCAGGTGGCGATGCAGGAACGGGAACCAAACTTTTTGAGGCCAGTAAGGGGCAATGAGGATCATCCTGGATCCCAAAGCAGTTGCCTTCTGAATTAGCTTGGGAATTAGGGGAAAAGGTGGAAAGCTTGGGAATTAGGGGAAAAGGTGGAAAAGCGTACAGAAGACCCCGGGGCCAATCGTGGATATAGCGTCTCTGGCAGAGTGGCCGGGAAGGGGGAAGAGAGTGAAGAAGTCGTCGCACTTGCTGTTGAGAGGGGTTGCAAAAAGGTCGCAGCAAGGTTGACCCCATCTGCAGAAGATTTTGTCCGCTACTAATTGATTGAGAGACCACTCGTGAGAGGCATGAGAATAGCTCTGCTTAGCCTGTCCGCTATGCCATTGGACCTCCCACAGATGTGCGTTGCTATCAGAAACCGTTGAGAGGAGATCGCCCACTGACAGAGTCTGCGTGCTTCTCGACATAAGGGATAGGACTTGGTTCCGCCCTGCTTGTTGATGTACCACACTACAGACATATTGTCTGTCTGAATTGCAATAGTCCTGGTGGGTAGAGAGTCCTGAAGAACTTGCAATGCCAAAAGCACCACTCTCATCTCCAAGACATTTATGTGCAGATGGTATTCTAGAGTTTGCCAGGTACCTTGGACAGTCCTGCCCTGAAAATGCCCCCCCCCCCCGATCAGGGAGGCATCCGTGGTCACTGTGGCAACAGGATGAAGAACACACGGTCTGCCCTGGAGTATCAGAGGGGAAACCATCCACCAAGCTAGGTGGTCTTTGCATGACTGAGTGATTATTATCTTGTGAGACATTGGAAGCTGTTGAAAGGACCACTGAGTAAAAAGCATCCACTGAAGAAGCCGCATGTGAAAGCGAGCCAGGGGAACTAGTATGATTGCTGCTGCCATGAGGCCCAAGGTCTTTAGTACAACTCTGGCTTGAATCCTTTTGCACTGTAGTAAGACTTGCACATGTCGGCGGATTTCTGAAACTGTCGAGAGGAAGCCTTGCAGACAGATCTTTTGAATTTAAGATTGCACCTATAAAGATAATAGACTGAGAAGGCGACAATGCAGACTTTTTGAAATTTATTGATATACCTAGCTCGGTGCAAGTTTGGATGGTATAATCCCTGGCTCGTAGTAGTTGATGCCTGGTGGGAGCAGTGAGGAGCCAGTCATCGAGATATGGAAACACCTGGAATCCTCACCGTCTCAGGTGAGCCGTAACCACTGTCATGCATTTGGTGAACACCCTGGAGGCTGTGGTGAGACCAAAGGGCAGGGCCCTGAATTGATAGTGACTGGCTCCCAGCCGGAAGCGGAGAAACCTTCTGGAGCGTCCGTTCATTTTGATATGGTAGTACGCATCCTGAAGAACTATGGAGCACATCCAATTGTCCTGACCCAAAAAGGGTAGAATGGACCGGAGCGTGACCATCCAGAACTTTGTTCTTTGAACAGACTTGTTTAGCCTGCTGAGATCCAAAATGGGTCTCCAGTCCCCTGCCTTTTTTGGCACCAAAAAGAACTTGGAGTAGATTCCAGATCCTTGCTGGACTGCTGGGACTGGCTGGATGGCCCGTTTGTCTAGCAGTTTTGAAATTTCTAGTACTGCCTGTTCCCTTAGACCGGGTGGAACATCTGGAAGGGACTTTGTTGTTTGAACCGGGGTGTGGACAAAGGGAATCTTGTAACCCTCGGATATGATAGACCGCACCCATTTGTCTTGTGTGAGGAGTTGACAGGCTTCTAGGTACAGTGACAATCTTCCCCCAACTGCCTCAGAAGGCGGACAGTCAGGCAGCCCCTCAGGGGTGCTGAAAGGGTTTGTCAGAGAACGATTCTCTGCTACCCTGATTCTGCGGGCCCCCTCTGCCCCTCGGGCGGCATCTATTATTATTCCCTCCCCTGCCCCTGGAGGGAAACTCGCCACGTGCGTCAGGCACAACTCCCTGGGGTTTCCGAAACCACATTTTTCCACTCTTCTGACCCTTGCGGTATGGTCTAGAGGGAGTGGAAAAACGGACTCTCACGGCAGAGAGAGTCTTGCCTTCCTGCTCACACCTGGTAAGGGTATCTTTCACCTGTGGTCCAAACAGAGACGAACCATCAAAAGGGGTATTGGTGAAGGACGCCTTAAAGGGGTCAGCAAAGTTGCATAACCGCATTCAGGCATGTCATCTCAAAGCCATGCCTGTACCTGCGGCCCTACTCGCCCCATCGGCTGCATAAGAAATGAGCTGCATGGAGGAGTTGACGATAGAATTAAGGGTCGCCAGCTGGGAGTTTATCTCATCTTGAGCCCCCGCAGCTGATGGATCCTGAAGGGTATCACCCAGTTCCTTATGAAGATCCCTTTGAAGATGGGTGAAATGGCACAGATAATTCATCAACCGCATAGAGAAGGTCGCTGAGAAAAACACCCACTTCCCGTACCTGTCCATTGTCCTAGATTCTTTATTAGGTGGATGGACAGGCACCGAAGGGTCAGCCAACTCCTTTGTGGCTGCTACAACCACCATGGCATCAACAGGGACACCTTTTGTCAAAAATTGCTTGTTGGGTGGGGCTGTAATAAATTTAGTGGGCCTACGGGGAGTTGGTTCCACTGTGTCCGGGGCTGACCACACCTTTCGAGCCACCACTTCCATTAGTGGGTCAAAAGGCGGAGACACCCAGGAGGTGGAAGGGCGAGAGCCAAATGCATCCAGGTAGACCAACTCGTCCTCTGAAGGGTTAAGGGCAGTCCAGTTCTCCCTCTGCTTAAGGATTTCTAGGATGTCTGAAAAGGAGACATCCTCAAAGGGGGATCTTGGGGACCCTTCCGAATCCTCCAAGTCGGTATCAGACGTGACTGACTCGGGGGAGTCATCATGTTTCCTCTTACATTTTCACTTCCAGGGGGGCTCCTCCGAAGGATCGGGGGAGGCCTCAGAAGAGGAAGATATGCCCAATGGGGCGACCTGGAGCGTTTGGTCTCCAGGTTTGGGGTCAGGAGGGTGGATAGAGACTGATGCAGGCACCATGGGGGGGAGGAGCTGAAGGGGCTGATCGAGGGGCCGACTCAGGAGTCAGCATACTCCTCATTACCACGAAGGCGCCCCTGTCAGGCAGAGCAGAAGGTCCCTGCTCCGAGGAGACGAGAACCCCTGTCGGCACAGAGAGGGACGGCTCCGAGGCCGATGTCGAGGCCGAGCTCACCTGCGCCGATGTTCCGAGAGGGAGAACAGGGTCGGATAAGGGTCCGATGCCACTCGCCCACTCGGAGCCGACGAGGCAGTCTCGGCACCCAGATCCCTCCAAGGACGGAATCAAGGAAGAGATCGAAGCCGAAGAAGGAGCCGAAAGGTGTAGTATCAGCTCCGACGTCACCAAGATTCTAGCCCCAACCGGCTCAGGCTCCGAACACAGGGAGGGAGTCAGAGGAGGAAACTGCTGTAGATACCAGGACAGCCACAGTCTGCTGAGATGGGCTGGTTAAAATTTTGGCCAGGGCCTGCGACTTGAGGAGTCTGCTGACCACCCTCTCTAGGTCATGATCAGATAAGCCTGGAAGACCGAGATGAGTGGGATCTATGGCTTTTCTCAGATTGGAGTAATGGTGACCTCGGAGCCGAGCAAACCGATTCTAGGGAAGGGGACCTACAATGTTTTCGGCTCGAAGATGGTTCCGACAGTAAAGTCGGAGCCGACTAAGGTCTAGAGGTGTCTGCTCCAGCCGAAGCCGACGAGGAGGCAGGTGCTCCACCAGGCGACGGCTCCGAACTGGGAGCCGACGGCTTGGTGGGCTTAGAGGATTTACCCGACGAAGGCTTGGTCGGGGATCCCTCTGGCTTAAGTAAGCCTCTCAGGATGAACTTGTTCCTATGCTCCTGCAGGACTCTCGGGCTGAAGGCATGACAGACCAAGCAGGAGTCCTGCAGGTCTAGGGGGCCCAAGCAATAAACGCAAGAAGTGTGACCGTCTGTCAGAGACATCTTCTGACAGCTCGAGTCACACTTCTTAAAACCTGAGACTTTGGTATCCTTAGTCATGATGGATACCAAAGAAAAAAGTCACTAGTGCTTAAACACACACACACACACACACACACACACACACACACACACACACACACACACACACACACACACACACACACACACACACACACACACACTAGTTAAGCTAACAAATTTAAACAATTACACAGCTAACTATATATAAATATATGTGTATATATACATATATGTATATATATACATATATATATATATATATATATATATATATATATACATATACATATATATATACATATACACACACACACACACACACACACACACACACACACACACACACACACACACGTCTACAACTGTAATAAAGTAAAAGAGCTAACACTACCATATAACACAAGGAAAGGGAGGGGAGATTAGCCACTGAGAAAAAAATGGGGGGAAGGGAAGAAACTCTCCAACTAAAACGAGTTTCTAAGAGGGAATATTAGGGAGTAAACAGAGAGTAAACTAACCAGGAAGTTATAAATATAAGAAAAGGTTATCGAGAAAAAACAAAAGTTAACTTTTAATATATATATATATATATATATATATATATATATATGTGTGCATGTATGTATATGAAAAAAGATTAATACGACCTGGAGCCAAGTAAATCGCAACCTTGTAGCTGAAGTGGCAAATGAGATATGGGGATCAAGAGGATCTCGAGCTTTAGTAGATTGCCGAGTCGGAGCCAAGGATCGGCTCCAAACCCATCCAGCAAGAATGAAGGCGAGATAGACAACTTAACATTGAAGGGTTCCACTGCCATGAGGGCTTGTAATTCAGACACTCTTCTAGCTGAAGTAATGGCTAGAAGGAAGGCTGTTTTCCAAGAAAGGAATTTCAACTCTGCTGTAGCAGCTGGTTCAAGGGGGGGGGGGGGGAGTGAGCTTTTCCAATACAAAGTTAGTGTCCCAGGCTGGAGTGGGAGCTCTCCCGGGGGGGGACATTTTTGGCCACTATAAGGAATTGCTTTAGCAAGGGGTAAGAGAAGAGGGGTGGGCTCAGTATTATAATGTGCTGAAATGGCAGAGGCATGAATTTTAATTGACAAGAAGGATAGGCCCTTGTGGAGCATTTCTGTTAAGTACTGCAGAATATGAGGTAAGCTGGGCACCGCTGTGCCCATCTCCTGAGCTAGGCACCAGGAACAGTATATTTTCCACTTTTAAGCATAGGATTTCCAAGTGTTAGGCCTCCTTGTTTCCAGAATGACATTCAGTACCTGCTGACTGAGGGATACTAGGAGAGAGCTAAAAGAATTAGCCAGGTTGCAAGGTTCAGGGTTTGAAGCTGAGGGTGCATAATTTGGCTCGCCTGCTGGGACAGAAGGGAAGGGGTCTGAGGCAGGTGTCATGATTGTGGCAGTGTCATACTGTGCAAGAAGGGGTACCAGTGCTGGTGAGGCCAGTCTGGTGCCATCAATATTGTCCTAGGCTTGTGCGGTTTGATCTTTAGTAGAACCTTCGAGAGGAGAGGCAGGGGGACAGACAAACTGAGGCTTTCCCAAGTGAAGGACAGGGCATCCACTTTCCAAGGCTGGTTATGGGGAGTTCTTGGGCAGAATTTGTGCAATTAGTAGTTCTGAGGGAAGGCAAACAGGTCGTCTTCTGGAGTCCACAATTTGTTCAAGAGGTTGAATATTTTGGGTTCTAGTTTCCATTCGTGTGGGTCCATGAAATTTCTGCTTAGGTAGTCTGCCAGTGAATTTAATTTGCCTGGCAGGAAATGAGCTTGCAGGTGTACTTGGTAGCTCAAGGCTGTGTTCCACAGAGCCACGGCTAGTCTGCAGAGAGGGTACAAGTGGGCCCCCCCCCAGTTGTTTATGTACCACATAACTGTGGCGTTGTCTGTCTTTACCAATAGTTGTCCTGGAAGAATATGGTCTTTGAAGGCTGTCAGAGCATTCTGTACACCTAACATTTCTTTTTGATTGATATGCAGGTGCATCTGTCTTGAGTTCCATCTGCCCTGAATGCACTGCCCTGTCATATCAGCCCCCTGCAGTCTGTTAGGGTTTGGACGGCAGGGGGTATAGTGAAAGGGAGTCCCTTGTTGTGCTAGCAGTCCTCTGCCCACCAAAGGAACTCTGTCTTCATACAAAAAATGACAGAAATCATTGTTTCCAGGTCCTCAGAATGTTGACATCATAGGCTTTTTAGATACCATTTGAGTTTCCTCATATTTCCTTGCATATGGAATTAATAAAATTCAAGAGGCCATTAACCCCAGAGCTTGCAGTATTTTCCTTGCAGACAGCTGGGGTTTTGTGGCCAATAGCTTGAAGTAGGTTGTCAAATAACCTTGTTTCTCCGGAGTGAAGAATGCCATCTGGGAAGTTGTGTTCAAGCTTGCTCCCAGGAATATAATCTGTTGGCAGAGTACTAGGTGAGATTTCTTTTCGATGATGGTGTACCCCACAGAGATTGGAAGTTTCTTTACAAATGCCAAGTGTTGTAATAGCACATCCTGGCTTTCTGCCTGAATAAGACAACCATCCAAGAATGGGCAAATTTTAATATTTCTCGGCCTGCAAAATGCAATGGTTGGAGCTAGACACTTTGTGAAGACCCTGGGTGCAGTAGGTAAGCCAAAGCGAAGTGCAGAGAACTGATAGTGCATGCAGCCTGCCCTGAAGCGTAGGTATTTCATGCAAGATTCCCTTATTGGGCCGTGCAGGTAAGCTTCCTTTAAGTCTAGGGTTGCCAGCCAGGCATCCTTGGCTAGCATGGAAAGAAGTTGTTACAGAGTTAGCATTTTGAATTTTAGAACTACCAGAAAGGTGTTGGGAATAGAGAGGTCCAGGATAGGATGCCAGTTGTTGTCTTTTCTGGGTACGAAAAAAAGCCTCTAATAAAAACATTATCCCCTTTGTTCTGCTGGGACAGGTTAAATAGCCCTAATATTGAGAAGAGAGAGAACCTGCTGTTGCGCCTCCGCCCATTGATTTGGGGGGGTAGGTCTGGCCAACCACCTGGAGTTGGTAGTGTGTGGAAGTGGAACCTGTATCCTTGGGAAACTAAGTTCAAAACCCACTTGTCCTGGGTAATAAGTTCCCAGTTTTTTGCATGTAGTGTGAGCTTTCCTCCTAAGGGAGCACGTAGTTGAGCAGGGCTTGGAAGGGTTAAGGTTAAGTCATTGTGCCGTTTTTCAGTAGGGGGGGTGGCTTACTACTCCCTGATTTGGAAGAGGGAGCTCCCCACTGTTTAGGTCTGTGTGTAGCCTGAGACTGTAGCCTAGGTGGTCTGCTGTTCCTGGGTCTGCACTGAAAAGGCCTAGAAGGGACTGGAAAGGACCAGTTCTTTGAAGGCCAATGCCTACTGAATCTGGTAGGCTGCATTGTAGGAAATCTTTAACAGTTTGCATAGATTTTAGCTTTTTCCTCCATCTTTTTGGGGACGACTTCTGCTTTGTTGCCAAAAAGGCGGCCTTGGTTTAAGGGAGCATCCAGTAACTTACCTTTTACATGATCTGGCAAGTTTTGCTCCTTAAGCCAAGCATGCCTTCTAATTACAGACCCAGTAACAGCAGCCCTGCAAGATGCTCCTAAAGCATCAAAACCATATTGCAAAGTATGTTTACCAACTTGTTCTGCAGAATGTATTAAATCCTGCAATTCTTTGGGTTCAGTACAGTCAGGAATCAACATCATTTTCTGTTTAAGTAGCCCCATAACATGCTGCTGATACTTAAACTAGCAATTTAAAGCCCTAATGGACAAAGTAGCAGAAGTGTATACCTTCTTACCCCATATGTCTAAGGCTCTAGAATCTCTATCAGAAGGGGTAGGATTTTTGGCAGCAGAAGCCTTAATGCCTTTTGGTCCTTGGGAAATAGTCTCTGGAAAAACAGAAGGATTCTTGAAGAGGAACTTGTGAGTCAGGTACTCTAGTACCTGTCAGGTTTTCTGGGACCTGGAGGTAAATTGTCTGGGGTAAGGCTAGATTCCAAGACAGCATCATCTACAACGTCCAGAACAGGAGGGATAGCTAAAGGCCTGTGTCGAGGTAGTAAGAATTCCCTAAATCTCTTTTTGGAAGCAGAGTAATCCTGGCTTTCCCAGGAGAAATGCTCCCTAAGAGTGTGCAAGGTTTCACCGAAAGAAAAATCCTCTGGAGGGGAAGCAGAGGGAATGGAATCCTCTGCATTAGAATCCTCATAAGTAGATAAGGGAAAATCCTGGTACTCAGAAGGAGCAGAAATATCAGATTCCTGATCAGAAAAATCAGAAAGAACATCAGTTCAAGGTCTCTTAGAGGGGGAAGGCTGGCTTCCCCTAAATAAGGTAATAAGGTCTTCAACCATTCTAAGCATTTGTTTTTCAGGCATACAAGACTGAGCCTGCGGTTTGGTAGTCTGTTTTCTAGGCGTGGTGTGACTTTTTGGCCTGGAAGAAAACTATAGTGTTGGTTTAATATGAATGTCATTAGGCCTGAATACACCCCCAGAAGCCGGTGCCTGCACAGCGGCTCCGGACCCATCCAAGGATGAGACATCCACAGTTTCCATAGTCGAAGAAATGTCTCGCGGCATACTGGACTCCGAATGGGTCTCAGTAGAAGCCTGTGAATCAGAAGAAGCGGGTATCAGGGGCTGCGAAAGCGCCTCACTGCGTACCAGTGGACTGGCAACTAGCTTAACGGAAGTGTCGCAGTCAGTTTTGGACTTTTGCGGTCTGTCTTTATCCTTATGTTTTTTTCAGAATACTGGTAGTCGGATGGCTTGACGAAGCCATTTCGGAGTACACAAGTACAAAAGTAATTCGCTGCAAAAATAGCCCGACGATGAATAGTATGGGCATTGAACAAGGGACAAAACAGACGACTGCAGTCGTGGTCTGGGCCTAAACAGGGGATGCAGTAAGAATGAAAATCTCTATGAGGTATTTGCTTTCCACATGTAACAATTGTTAACTTTTACTGACCTCTGCTAGAGCAAGGAAAAGGATCCCCAAAGGGGTACTTAGCTTTTTTGAAGACTTTGGGTCTGAAACTCGAAAATGAAAATTTCAGGAGTCGGCCGACCGGCACTTGCAAACTGCTTCTGCTTCAGGCACCGCATGGCAAGAAAGACTGATGTAATGGCATCGGCTGCATGTTTTATACCCCTGACTACCTGATGTCAAAGAAGAAGCGATAGCATCTGACGCAGAAATCTAAATAATCTGGTATTCAGGTCAGCTGAGGGCTACCTGCAGGCAGACAACCCAAATGTGATGACTGCAACAGTGAAACACGAAGAACCTGTCACCCCTGGCCTTTCGGATATTGGCAAAGGCTCTTGCTACCCCCATAGTGCCTTTTTTAGGCAAGGCTCAAAAGACAAACCCACCTCCATAGGTATCACAAGGGATAAGAAACTAAGAGTAATGCTGCTCAATGCCAGAAGTCTAAACCTCAAGATGCACGCACTCAAAACTCTCCTTAGCATGGAGAACATCGATATCTGTGCAGTAACAGAAACCTGGTTCAAGGCTCCCGAGAGCACCCCAGCACTACCAGGTTATACCTCATACCATGCTTTTCGGCCACAAAACTTGGACAGTACCACAAAAGGAGGGGGAGTATCAATATTCAAAGATACCCACACCTCCAGGTTGGTGGCACAGCACGAAGCATCAGAGACTATCCATGTGCAACTAACAGTGGGTAAAACTGCCTTCCAGTTTATAGCCCATTACAGACCACCCTCCCAAACCCAGGAACCCCACTCGGCCTTCCTGAGAACACTGAAAAATATGAAAGTCTCTCCAAACACCATTATATTGGGCGATTTCAACTACCCAAACATAGACTGGGAGCATTACTCTAGCTCCAACACCCTAGCCCAAAGGTTCCTAGAATTTATAAACTCAAATGCTATGGAACAACTTGTTACCACTCCCACAAGAGGGGAAAACATACTGGACCTGATTACCAACATGAGGATTCTATGCTCCAGACCAGAAGTGCATCCCTCACTGGTAAGATGAGACCATAAACTAATCTCACTGGATATTCACATCCAGACTCTACCCCCTGCCCTGAAAACCACAGTGAAAAACTTCTCTAAAGCAAATTTCACGCGCCTCAAAACAGAGGTGGAATCCTTCAAAGCCCCCAGGCCTGTGGAAAATACGGCCCAGACCGCAGAATCCTTTATAAACGCATTCTATGAACACCTTCAGGAATGCATGGATCATGCAATCCCAAATAAAACTAAGACCCAATCCTCCAAAGGCAGGCGTCCTGTCTGGTGGACCCCAGCCACAAACAAACTATACAATAGAAGGAGGAAGCTACTACATGATAGAGAAAAATCCCAAAAAGGGAAGGCATCTCTGATCAGTATTAGCAAAAAACTAAGGGCACTCATAAAATCGTCTAAGGCCAGCTTCGAGAGAAAAACTGCACAGGACACTAAGGATAATCACAAGGCTTTCTTTAGTTATGTTAGGAACCTGGGTGGGAATTCCCAGATATGCTCAGAATTAGTCCAAAATGACAAAAAAATACACCAAACCCACAGAAATTGCCAACATCCTAACTGACAGGTTCAGCGCAAACTTCTCCCCCCCCCCCCCCCCCACCAAAGTGGCAAATATTTATCCCAGCAGAGTGCTGCCCCCTTGACATCTCAGATGCTCAGGTAAGAGCTGCCCTCTCCAAAGCAAAAAACACAGCATCAATGGGACCAGATGGTGTCCCGGGCTGCATCCTACATGAACTCCAAGAAGAGCTAAACCCAAACATAAAACTACTGTTCAATCTCAGCCTTACTACATGATAGGTGCCCAAGGAGTGGCGTACAGCAACTGTGGTCCCTCTCCATAAAGGTGGTGCCTCAACGGATCCTGGAATCTATCGCCCCATAAGCCTGACTAGCTTGGTCTGCAAAGCTATGGAAAGGATCATCATGGACCTCAAAGATATTGGGGGACCTACAGACACTGGATCCTACCCAGTTCGGCTTTAAGGGCAGATTTTGCCTCAAACCTGGTTGATTTCTTTGAAACTGTCACCAAGGCCACTGACGAGGGGAAGGTGGTCCACACAGCCTACCTGGACCTCGCAAAAGCCTTTGATACAATACCCCACTCGGGCATTATAGGTAAGCTCACCAGTTTAAATATAAACCCCTATGTCACTAGATGGATTGCAAACTGGCTCAAGGACAGAACCCACATGGCTAGAATTGCTGGAGCCATGTCAGACTCCAAACCAGTTACAAGTGGTGTCCCACAAGGCTCAGTCCTGGGACCTCTCTTGTTTGGTATATATTTCTCGGAGGTACAGGCCAACACGAAGGACTGCAGCTGACCAAGTTCGCAGATGACTGCAAACTGGGCGCCATAATCGACTCTCCAGCCGACACAAGCATCCTCCAAAAGGGCCTCAGAAACAGACAACTGGTGCCAGAGCCATGGCCTTAAGCTAAATGCCAAAAAGTGTATAGTCATCCCATTTGGCAAAAACAAAGTGCCCACAAATTACCACATAGGTGGTAATCCATTAAGTACAGAAGTAATAAGGGACCCAAATTGATAGCAATCTCTCATTTGACAACCACGTGGCCAAAGTGGTTAGAAAAACATTTTATATAGCCCACCTAATCATGAAGGGATTCACATCTAGATCAGGGGAGGTCATCGTGCCTCTTTACTCATCCCTAATCAGGCCCATAATCGAGTACAATGCCCCTTTTGGGATGTGCCTTACCAGACACCTGCAGCAACTGGAAAGACCCCAAAAGTACCTCACCAAGAGGATCAAAGGGCTCAAACAGATGCCATATGCTATCCGTTAAAGAAACTCCAGCTCTACTCAGTGGCATACCGCCTGTTCAACAGCGATCTGTGCCTGACGTATAAGGCCATGTCCAAAGCGGAATTAATGGACATGCTGCACCTCAGAAAATCCAAATCCCATAGAGCTACGCGCTCGAGAGACTTGAACCTCAGCACTGAAATAAATAGGACATGCTGGCGGGACAGATTCATAACCCAGAGGCTCCCTTCACTCTGGAATAAAATCCCAGTCCAGGTTAGGCACAGTCCCTCATTGACTCTCTTCAAGAAGAATCTTGAGTGGATGGGAGATCGTAGGTTTACCCCGGATATCACTTCTGTGTCACTGTTAGAGGCACAGTATACTAACCTCAAAAAAGGGCATAGCAAAATGAATTTAAAATGGGTGGCGAAAGCCAAACACACTCTGGCGAGGCTTGTAAATGCCCTAGGGCAGATAGCCTAGTATGAACCTATGAATATCCAGAAATGCAACAGTGAATACACTCAAACATCTATAGTTATGGTAAGTGCACAAAACTGAACTATGTTCTTCGTGTTTAACTGTTGCAGTCATCACACTTGGGTTGATTCCCAAAGCTGAGGAAGGGTGGAGGCAGTCAAGAAGCATTAGGGCTGACTAGGCGGCCTTGTAAGACTGCTGTGGCAAATCCAGCTCTGGATTTAGAAAAGATAGGTAAGTGGTAATGCTTGGTGAAGGTGTGTACAGAACTCCAGGTAGCAGCTTCCAGGATGACCCTGGTAGGGACTCCCCTGAGAAATGCTGTAGAGGATGAGGTAGCCCTAGTGGAATGAGTTCTGACTCCCTGTGGGGTAGGTTTTCCATGGTGTTTGTAGCAGAAATGGATGCAGTGCGCTATCCTTTTCGAAACAGTTTGCTTTGAAATGGCCTTGCGCTCTCTGCCCCTGTAGCAAAGCGGACTAGTAGCTGGTCAGACTTTCTGAAAGGTTTAGTCCTGTCCAGGTAGAACCTAAGCTGCCTGTGAACGTCCAGGGAGTGCAGGCTCCTTTCCTCTTTATTCTGAGGATTAGGGAAAAAGGTTGGCAAATGAATGGATTGGTTTAAAGCCACCATTAGATATCACCTTGGGCATAAATGATGGGTTAGCCCTGAGGGAAACCCTGTCCGCATGGAAGATAATGAAGGGTTCCACGGCCATAAAGGCCTGTAATTCAGACACTCTTCTTGCTGAAGTGATGGCTAGAAGTAAGGCTGTTTACCAAGACAGGAATTTTAACTCAAAGTGTGAGCTTCTCCAGTAAAAAGTTATGGTCCCAGGCTGGAGTGGGAGCTTTCCTGGGGGGTCTAAAATTTTTGGCTCCTCTCAGGAACTGTTTGACCAGAGGGTGAGAGAAGAGGGGTGGCTCAGTATTGTAATGAGCTCAGATGGCAGAGGCATGAATCTTAACTTGGAGAAGGATAGGCCTTTGTGGATCAATTCTGTTAAGGTAATTTAGTATTTGAGGCAAGCTGGGCACAGTTGTGTCCATTCCCCAACAATGGCTCCAAGAAGAGTATCTTTTCCACTACTCTGAATAGGATTTCCTAGTACTAGGACTCCTTGCCTCAACGACGACATCCAGCACCTGTTTACTGAGGGTTACTGGTGATGTGTTCAGGGGATGAGCCAAGGCTGCTAGTTTCAGGGTTTGCAGCTGAGAATGCAAAATTTGGCCCTCCTGCTGGGACAGCAGGGAAGGGGTCTGAGGCAGGTGCCATGGTGGCACTACTGTCAGACTACGCAAAAGCTAGCATCATCTGCAGTTTTGGACCTGTGGTCTGTCTCTGTCTTCATCCTTACGCTTTTTCGGAAGATCGATAGTCAGATGGCCGATCGAAGCCATTTTGGAATACGGAGAATGAGAGCAAAAGAATTGAGAGAGAAAAATAGCCCGACAACGAATACTTCGGACATTGAACAGGGCACAAAACCGACAGCGAGGGATGTCGTGGTCTGGGACTAAACAGGTGACACAGTCAGAATGAAAATCTCTGTGAGGTATTTGCTTTCCACAGGTAAGACAATTTTTTCTGACATCGGTTAGAGCAAGAAAAAAAGATCCCCAACGGGGTACTTATCTATTAGATGACTTCAGGTCTGAAACTCAAACGAAAATTTCAGGAGGCGGCCGACCAGCACTTGCGAAGAAAGGCTGATGTAATGGCGTCAGCTGCATGTTTTATACCCCTGATGACCTGACATCATGGAAGAAGCGACAGCATCCGACACAGAAATCCCAAGACTCTGGTATTCGGGCCGACTGAGGGCTACCTGCAGGCAGATAACCCAAGTGTGATGACTGCAACAGTAAAACACAAAGAACATTCGTAAGCACGTTTCAAACAGTGGGTAGTCACTTCAGACACCATGTTGCACAAAGCAGATTTCTCCTCAGTAAGTGATGATGGTGTAATAAAGATGTTTCTTACTTACAAAAAGGGGGAGGGGCAGGAATTCAATAATTGATGTAATGTTGCTTAGGTCACATATATATATATATATATATAGACATATATATAGACATATATATATATATATATATATATATAAATATATATACATATAGATACACATATAGATATATATATATATATACATACATATAGATACACATATAGATATATATATATATATACATATATACACATATAGATATATATATATATATATATATATACACATATATATATATATATATACATATATATATATATATATATATATATACACATATATATATATATATATATATATATATATACACACACATATATATATATATATATACACACATATATATATATATATATATATATATACACACACATATATATATATATATATATATATATATAAATATAATATATCTATAAACATATATAAATATATATATATAAATATATATATAAATATAAATATATATATAAATATATATATATATATATATATATAAATATATATATATATAAATATATAAATATATATATATATATAAATATATAAATATATATATATAAATATATATATATATATATATAATATATAAATACATACACACACATACATTATATATATATATATAAATAGACACACACACATATATATATATATCTATAGCAATATATGTGAAATTTAACATTTAACATTAATCTAATACAGTTCGATTACTTTTGTAGAAATGTAAAATTTGTATGTCACAAGTGATAATTCAATAATGATTTAAAAAAAAAATAAGCAAAATATTCCTCATTCTCATATGTCAAGCATAAACTTAAAAATAGGAGGCCTGACTGTTCAGAATTCTAAAAATAAATGTTGCAGAATAATACATTTTCCCCCAAACTTATCAAAAGCCTTCCTTGTAAAAAAAAAAAGAGAGGTATTACTATTAATCATATGTTTATCAGCAGCTGGATTCACTAAAGCAATATCTGCTAGGTTACACCCAGTCTATAAAAACCTTGAAGGATTGAGGTACTTTATAAAGTTTAACTGCTTTTTTGGGAGGGCAGCAAACTGTCAGGGGAATCACAAGCTGTGAAAAATCCCACAAAGCAGACAGAGCAGGAGGAATAGGAGTACATTCTGGAAAACTCCAGTTTTAACAAACCTAATATTGCCTGAAGAATTGAGAAATACAAGTTCTCACAAACAACTGATTCATTCCAGAAATAGTTTCAGAGAAAAAGAAACAAAAGTGGTGGCCAGAGCCAAACTACCCCCAGAATCTGAATCAGAATTTTGTGGAGAGAATCTGCTTTCTGAATCATTCCAAAGTTCAAACCCTTGAATCCCCTCAGAAAATGAAGAATCCTTTTTTCTTTTACCAGAATGCCATACAGGAAGGGGGAAGAGTCTCCATTAAACCTTGAGCAAAGGTCAATAAAAGTACAGTTGTGTACACTTACCATAAATGTAGATGTTAGAATGTATTTCACTGTTGCAGTCATCACATTTGGGTTATTTGCCTGCAGGTAGCCCTCAGCCGGCCTGAATACCAGAGTCTTGGGATTTCTGTGTCGGATGCTGTCGCTTTTTCAATGACCTCAGGTCGTCATGGGTAGAAAACATGCAACAGACGCCATTACATCAGTTTTTCTTGCCCCAGATGTCGGGTGCCCACACAATAGAAAGCAATTACATGGTATGGAACACCCCCAGCAAAAAGAAAATACAGATGATATAAAGTATGCCAAACAAAAAAGACAGATAAAAGTAAAGAGAAGTAAGGGGGCTGGAGGGAGGGTAAAGTACAGTTTTGTACCTACCATAAATGTAGATGTTAGAGTGTATACACTGCTGCAGTCATTACACTTGGGTTATCCTGCCGTCAGGTGGTTCCCCAGTCGGCCTGAGTTCCAAAGTCTTGGTCCGGCGTCGGTTGCTGTCGCCTCCTCCCTGATGTCAGTGCAACAGGGGTAAATAAGATACAGCCAACACCATTTTCTTCAGTTTTTCTTGCCCCAGATGTCAGGTGCCCCCAAAAAGGTAGGCAATTCAAATTGCTAATAAAACATACATAAGAAACGCAATCAACAACTTTCAGTTACCAGCAAATACTCCCCATAGGTAGTAAAGGGTAGAAGACATAGGTACGTACCAGCAAGTAAGAGGGGAAGGAGGGAGGGTAACCTGGACTGCAGCAGTGTATACACTTGAACATCTACATTTATGGTAGGTACAAAACTGTACTATGTTCATCGTGTTACACCGCTGCAGTCATTACACTTTGGTAGAATCCCAAAGCCGAAGTAGGGTGGCTGGTTCTATAAGGCATTAGGGGTGGCTATAAGGCCCTGCAGCACTGCAGTGGCAAAGCCAGCTCTGAATTTGGAGTATAGAGACAGATGGTAATGCTTGGTGAAGGTATGTACAGAACTCCAAGTTGCTGCTTCCAAAATGTCCTTGGTAGGTACTCCTCTGAGGTAGGCAGTTGAAATGGCTGTTGCCCTGGTGGAGTAAGATCTAATGCTGTTAGGTACAGGTTTCCCATGGTGTGTATAGCAGAAACGTAAACAGTGTCCTATCCATTTTGAAATAGTCTGTTTTGAAATGGCTTTACCCTGTGCTCCTGAAGCATATGCTACCAATAATTGCTCAGTTTTTCTGAAAGCTTTGGTTTTGTCCAAGTAAAAGTGTAACTTACTGTGTATGTCCAAATAATGCAGTAGTCTCTCCCCTTTATTCTGTGGATTCAGATAAAAAAGTTGGCAAGTGAATAGTTTGGTTTAGAGCCACACTTGATACCACCTTTGGCATAAAAGTAGGGTTAGTTCTTAAAGACACCCTGTCTTGGTGGAAAATGATGAAAGGTTCCACTGTCATTAGTGCCTGTAATTCTGAAACTCTTTGTGCTGATGTTATTGCCAGGATCAGAGCAGTTTTCCAAGAGATATATTTTAAATCTGCTGTGTTAGCTGGCTCAAAAGGAGGTAAAGTTAATTTTTCCAACATGAAATTGAGGTCCCAAGTTGGAGAGGGTGCTCTACGGGGCGGTCTTATGTTTTCAGCCCCTCTGAGGTACTGTTTTAGCAAGGGATTAGAGAAAATTGGTGGATCCGTGTTGTAATGAGCAGAGATGGCAGAGGCTTGGATCTTGATGGATGAAAAGGAGAGGCCTTTGTCCAGCATCACAGTTAAATATTGTAGTATCGGAGGAATATTTGGGACAAGAGGGTCAAGGCTGTGAGCCTGGTTCCAGGCACAGAATCGCTTCCATTTATCCGAATAGGCTTTCCTGGTACTAGGCCTTCCTGCCTCCAGAATGACATTCATAACAGCTTTGGAGAGAGGCATTGCTTGCTTGACTAAGGAATCTTCCATGCAGCCAGGTTTAAAGTCTTTAGCTGGCTGTGAAGTATCGGATTGTCGTGCTGAGTCAGTAGATGCGGGATTTGAGGCAAAATCCAGGGTGGTCCTTGTGCTAAGTTCTTTAAGATTGGGTACCAATGCTGGCGTGGCCAGTCTGGGGCAATCAGGATCATCTTTGGCTCTTCTTGCCTGGCTTTTACTAGTACCTTTGGAAGGAGAGGTAGTGGTGGGAAAGCATATACTTGTAGGTTTTTCCAGCTGAATGAGAGGGCATCCACTTTCCAAGCTTGTGGATGGTAAGTCCTTGTGCAGAATTTCTGTAGTTGGCAGTTCATTGGGGATGCAAACAGATCTATGTCCGGGCGCCACCATTTTTGTGTTATTCTGAATATTTGTGGATTAATTTCCCATTCGTGGGGATCCATGATGTTTCTGCTTAAGTTATCTGCCAGTGTGTTTTTCTCTCCTGGCAGGAATTGTGCTTGCAGATGAACTTGATAGGTTAGAGCTGTGTTCCACAAGGTCATGGCTTGTCTGCAGAGGAGATAAGAGTGAGAGCCCCCTTGCTTGTTTATGTACCACATAACTGTGGTGTTGTCCATCTTTAGTAGTAGTTGTCCTGGATGCAGAAGGTCCTTGAAAGCTATAAGGGCATTTTGTACAGCTAGCATCTCTTTTTGATTGATGTGAAGATGCCTTTGTTCTGCGGACCACTTGCCCTGAATACATTTTCCTGCCATGTGTGCTCCCCAAGTGTAATCCGATGCATCTGTTGTCAGTGTTTGCCTGGCTGTGGGTTGAGTGAAAGGGTGTCCCTTGTTGAGGTGACAAGCTTGAGCCCACCATCGAAACTCCTGTTTAAGGCAAGGAATTAGTGGTATAACTGTTTCGAAACTTTGACAGTGTTGAGACCAGACACTCTTTAGGTACCATTGTAGTTTCCTCATGCAGTCTGGCATATGGAATTAGTAGTTTGCAAGATGCCATGTAACCCAAGGCCTGCAGAATTTCTCTTGCAGGGAGTTGGGTTCTTGTTGCTATCAATTGAAAATATTGAGTCAGTTGTCTTTGCTTGTCTGGCGTGAGATAAGCCATCTAGGCCGTTGTATTCAAGCTGGCACCCAGCAATATTATCTCTTGTGAGGGCACTAGTTTTGATTTCTTTTCGTTTACTGTGTACCCTAGGAAACTTAATAACTTTTTTACAAATGCCAGATGCTTTAGAAGAACGTCCTTGCTCGCTGCTTGAATCAGGCAGTCGTCCAGGTACGAATAAATTTGAATTCCTTTCTGTCTGCAAAATGCAATTACTGGTGCCAGGCACTTTGTGAAGACCCTGGGCGCAGTAGATAAGCCAAAGGGCAGTGCAGAGAATTGGTAGTGCATTGAACCAGCTATGACTCTAAGGCATCTAATTCAGTTTTGTCTGATATGAACATGCAGGTATGCCTCCTTGAGGTCCAAGGTTACGAGCCAAGCTTTCTTGCCCAGCATGGGAAGAAGCTGCTGTAGTGTCAACATTTTGAATTTTGGAACATCCAGGTAAGTGTTTAGAGAAGAAAGATCCAGAATGGGCCTCCAGGCTTTGTCCTTCCTGGGAACCAGAAGAGTCTTGAGTAAAATCCTTGTCCTTGCTTCTGTGGTGGTACCTTTTGAATAGCTCTTATGTCCATGAGTGCTGTAATTTGTTTGAGTCTCTGCCCATTGATTTGGTGGCAGATTTGGCATTCCTTTTAACCTTGGCAGAGTGTGAAAGTGGAACCTGTAACCGTGAGATACAATGTTGAGAACCCATTTGTCTTTGGTGATCATATGCCAATTGTGATAGAGTGCCAGTTTTCCTCCCAAGGGGACTGCCAAGAGAACTGTTTGGCAGCTGTAGTGGGAAGTCATTGGGGCTGTTTTTTATATGGTTGGGGCCTGTCTTCCCCTTCTTTCTGGCCTGATGCACCCCATTGTCGAGGCCTGTAAGGACCTTGTGGTTGACCTCTACCTCTTCGACGTCTGTATCTGCCCCTTTGAGGTCTGTCTGTAACTGGAAAGGACCAATTCTTTGTTGGCCAATTTCTGCTAAATCGAGGAGGATGAACCTGTAAGAAATCTTTCACTGTTTGCATAGATTTTGCCTTATCCTCCATTTTCTTTAATACCTCTTCTGCCTTAACTCCAAATAACACATCCTGCTGCAAAGGTGCATCCAATAGTTTTGCTTTAACATGATCTGGTAACGTATGTTCTTTTAACCAAGCATGTGTTCTAATGACAGAACCTGTAACTGCTGCTCTACAGGAGGCCTCTGAAGAATCAAAACCACATTGCAAAGTATGTTTTCCCACCTGTTCAGCTGCATGCAATAAATCCTACATTTCCTTAAAATTAGGAGGGTCAGAGTCTGGAAGCACTTTGTTTCAACTGAGACATCAAAAATTGCTGATATTTTAGCATGTGAAACTGGCAATTTAAGGCCCTCATTGCTAAAGTTGCATATGTATATACTTTCTTCCCCCATCTGTCTAATGCTCTGGAATCTCTGTCAGAGGGGACTGGATTCTTTGCTGATGAGGCCTTAACCCCTTTGGGTCCTTGAGAAATAGTTTCAGGGTCAGCAACAGGGCTTTTATAAAGAAATTTGTGACAGTCAGGGACTCTGTAGTATCTGTCAGGCTTAACTGGGGCTGGAGGTAAAGAATCAGGATTTAAGCTGGATTCAGTATACACATCATCCACAATATCTAACGCTGGCGGAATAGCAAGGGGTATGTGTTGAGGTAATAAAAGGAAGTCTCTGAGCCTTTTCTTGGATTCTGAGTAATCCTGGCCTTCCCACTGGAAATGCTCCCTCATGGTATGTAAGGTTTACCCAAAGGAGTAGTCCTCAGGCGGAGAGGCTGATGGTATTGATGCCTCAGCATCAGAATCGTCATAAGGGGGTAAAGAGTATCCTGGGTCTGAGGATGAATCTGAAGAGATGGATACCTGGTCGGATGAGTCAGTCTGCATCCTGTCTAGGCCTTTTATCAGGAGGGGGATGGGACCCCCTGATCAGAGTGATTAGGTCTTTGGCCAATTTGAGCATTCGTTTCTTAGGCATGGAGGCCTGTCCTGGAGAATGCTGTATTTGTTTCTTTGTTTTTAAAGGAGGTTTAGACTTGGCAGAAGATTTAATGCTTAACTGAGTAGGTCTGAAAACACCCTCTGAAGCTACGGGTTGTTCAGCTACTCCGGATCCCTCTGTAGGGTTAGTTTTGGTAGGCTGAAAATCTTGTGCGTCCGAAGGCCCAGCCATCTCAACGTGGGAGTCAGAGGTGGCCTGTGGTTCTAAAGAAGCAGTCGTCAGGGGCTGCGAAGGCATGTCACTGAAAACCAGAGAACCGGTCGTCAGTTTTGTGCCTCGGATGCCTATCCTTGTCTCTACGCTTTTTATGTATTCCAGTCGTCGGAAGTTCTGACGGCAAGGTGTAATTGAATTTTCTGCCAAAATAATGTCTGGGAAGATCAAACTGACGTTTAATAGTGCACTTGTTAAACTTAGCACAAAACCGACAACCAGCGACGTCATGGTCTGGGCTTAGGCATGGGATACAATAGGAATGGAAATCCTTGAGGTATTTGCTTCCCACAAGAAATACAGTTATTAACATTTACTGACATCGGTCTGAGGCAAGAAAAAGTTTCCCCAACGGGGTACTTAGCTTTGTAGAAGACTTCGGTTCTGGATTCGGAATGAAAATCTCAGGAGTCGGCCAACCGACACTTGAACTGCTTTTGCTTCAGGCACCGCGTGGCAAGAAAGACTGAAGAAAATGGCGTCGGCTGCATCTTATATACCCCTGTCACACTGACGCCAGGGAGGAGGCGACAGCAACTGACGCCGGACCAAGACTTTGGAACTCAAGCCGACTGGGGAACCGTCTGACGGCAGCATAACCCAAGTGTAATGACTGCAGCAGTGTAACGCGATGAACATCCAGGACTAAAACAGTGAATACACTCGAACATCTACATTTATGGTAAGCGTACACAAAGTACAGTTTGATGTTAGAGTGCGAATACAGCTGCAGTCATAACAGATGGGTTCTCCTGCCGTCAGGCGGGTCCTCGGTTGGCCGGGGTCCAAAGTCTAGGTCCGGCGTCGGTTGTCGTCGCTTCTTCCCTGACGTCAGTGCGACAAGGGTATAAAAGAACCAGTCGACGCCATTTTCTTCAGTTTTTCTTGCCCCAGATGTCAGGTGCCCCCAGAAGGAAGGCAATACGTAAAATTATGAAGTAATGCAATGCAATATAATCAAAAAACAGTAGTTGCAAGCAAATACACCATAAAAGAATACCCCTAGAGGGAAAGGAGGGAGGGAAACCTGGACTGCAGCTGCATTAGCACTCTAACATCTACATTTATGGTAGGTACAAAACTGTACTATGCTCATCGTGCATACAGCTGCAGTCATAACAGATGGGTAGAATCCCAAAGCCAAGAAAGGGGTGGTAGGCACTAGGTGGAACTAGGAGGAGCCAAAATGCCCTGCAAGACTGCAGTGGCAAAGCCTGCTCTAGATTTGGAGTATAATGGTAGGTTGTAGTGCTTGGAGAAGGTATGCACAGAACTCCAAGTGGCAGCTTCCATGATATCCTTGGTGGGAACTCCTCTGAGGAATGCTGCAGAGGTGGCTGTCGCCCTGGTGGAATGAGTTCTAATGCCTGTAGGTACAGCTTTGCCATGAAAGGAATAGCAAAAGCGTATGCAGTGGGCTACCCATTTTGAGATTGTCTGTTGGGAGATTGGCTTTCCTTGAGCTCCTACCGCATAGGCCACAAAGAGCTGTTCTGATTTTCTGAAAGGCTTTGTTCTGTCCAAATAATAACGCAGTTGTCTGTGGATGTCCAAGGAATGTAGCAATCTCTCCCCTTTGTTTTGAGGATTAGGATAAAAAGTAGGTAAATGTATGGCCTGATTTAAAGCTACCCTGGATACCACTTTAGGCATAAGGAACGGGTTGGTTCGTAAGGAAACTCTGTCCTGATGGAAGATGATAAAAGGCTGGACAGCCATGAGAGCCTGTAGTTCTGAAACTCTACGAGCTGAGGTGATAGCCAGAAGGAAGGCTGTTTTCCAGGACAAATATTGCAAATCTGATGAGGCAGCTGGCTCAAAAGGAGGCAAGGTCAGTTTTCCCAGAATGAAGTTAAGATCCCAAGCAGGTATTGGTTGTTTCCTTGGAGGTCTTAAATTCTTAGCCCCTCTGAGGAACTGTCTTAAGAGAGGGTGAGAGAATAAAGGTGGATCAGTGTTGTATTCTGCAGAAATAGCTGAGGCATGGATTTTGATGGAGGAGAAAAAGTCCACTGCTTAGCAGTTCAGACAAGTATAGTAGTATTCGAGGTAGATTCAGTTTTCCAGGGTCCTGGCCCTTTTTCTTATTCAAGACACAAAAACGTTTCCATTTTGCGGAGTAAGCTTTTCTAGTTGATGGCCTTCTGGCCTCCAAAATGACATCCTGCACCTCCTTGGAGAGTAGGGCCTGCTGTGATGCTAAGGAATCTTCCATGCGGCTAGATTGAGTGTTTTTAGCTGACTGTGAAGAGTTTTGAAGCTGTGCTGAGTCAGAAGAAGAGGCATTAGAGGCAGGGTCCATGGTGGGGAATGCGTCAGGCTCCTCAGGAGTGGGTACCAGTGTTGCCTTGGCCAGTCCGGAGCAATGAGGATCATCTTTGGTCTGTCTGCTCTGGTCTTCAATAGAACGTTGGGCAGCAGAGGAAGAGGTGGGAAGGCATAAACTGTCATTGATGTCCAACTGAAAGAGAGAGCGTCCACTCTCCAGGCCTTTGGATGGAATATCCTTGAGCAGAATTTTGCCAATTGATGATTTTTGTGGGAGGCAAAGAGATCTATGTCTGGCCTTCCCCATTCTTGGATTATTTCTGTAAAAACTTTTGCATGCAACTTCCACTCGTGTGGGTCTGTCATATTCCTGCTTAGGTTGTCTGCCAGCGTGCTTTCCTTGCCTGGCAAGTACTGTGCTAGTAGTTCCATTTGTAAGTCCATGGCCATGTTCGAAAGTGACATGGCCAGTCTGCATAGGGGGTAAGAATGTGTTCCTCCCTGCTTATGTACCACAAAACTGTGGTGTTGTCCGTTCTTATCAATAGTTGACCTGGTTGTAGGAGGTCCTTGAAAGCTATAACAGCATTTATTACTGCTAACGTTTCTTTTTGATTGATGTGAAGGTGCTTTTCTTTTTTGGAACCACTTGCCCTGAATGCACCGATCTGTCATGTGCGCCCCCCAGGCGTAGTCAGAGGCGGCTGTTGTGATGACTTGATTTGCTTGAGGCTTGCTGAATGGAAGACCTGTGTTTGTTTGACATGCTTGAGCCCACCACAGAAATTCCTTTTGCAGACATGAAATTAATGGTATTATTGTTTCCAAACTGTGGCTGTGTTGAGACCATATGTTTTTCAGGTACCATTGTAGTTTCCTCATATGCAGCTTTGCACATGGGATTAGTAAGATGCAAGATGCCATGAATCCCAGAGCCTGCAGGATTTTCCTTGCAGTCAGCCTGGTGCAATTTGCTAGTGTTATGAAGTATTGAATTAGTTGCCCCTGCTTCTCTGGCGTGAGGTAGGCCATCTGGGTGTTTGTGTCCAAATTGGCACCCAGGAAAATTACCTTCCGAGAGGGTATTAGCCTTGATTTCTTTTTGTTGACTGTGTATCCCAGAGAATTCAATAACATTATTACATAAGCCAGATGTTTCAGAAGAATGTGCTTGCTGTCCGCTTGGATCAGGCAGTCGTCCAAATAGGGATATATTTGTATCCCTTTAAGTCTGCAGTAGGCAATTACTGATGCCAGGCATTTTGTGAATACTCTGGGCGCAGTAGATAAGCCAAAGGGCAATGCAGAGAATTGATAATGGGTTGAACCTGCAAGAAATCTGAGGTACCTTCTGCAATTTTGTCTGATTGGGACATGCAGGTATGCCTCCTTGAGGTCCAATGTTACCAGCCAAGACTCCTTGCCCAGCATGGGAAGAAGTTGCTGTAGAGTGAGCATCTTGAATTTTAGTATGAGTAGAAATGTGTTTAGGATGGATAGATCCAAAATAGGTCTCCAATCTTTTCCCTTCCTTGGCACCAGAAATAGCCTGGAATAAAAACCTTGACCTTGTTCATGCGTAGGTACCTCTTGAACAGCTTTCATGCTTATGAGATCTGTAATTTGTCTTTGTGCCTCTGCCTTTGATTGTGTGGCAGGTTTGGAATGCCTCTCATTTTTGGAAGGGTGTGAAAATGGAATTTGTAGCCTCTGTTTATAATGTCCAGGATCCATTTATCCTTTGTGACAATATGCCAATTTTTTGAAAATAATGCCAGCTTTCCTCCTAAGGGGGCTGCCATTTGCGACCTGGTTGGCATGCAAAGGGGAAAGTCATTGGGTTTGCTTTCTGAAAGATTGAGTTGTCTTCACCACCTCTTTGTGTAGGAGCTTGCCATTGTCTGCCTCTATACAATCCTTGGGATTGTCCTCTGCCCCTCGGGCACCTGTATCTGCCTCTTTGGGGTCTGTCTGTGGCAGGAAAGGACCAGTTTTGGAAGGCCAATTTCTACTAAAACGTGGGGGTTGAACTTGTAGAAATTCTTTCACAGTTTGCATTGATTTAGCCTTTTCCTCCATTTTCCTTAAAACCTCCTCAGCATTAGCATGAAATAGTACATCCTTTTGAAGAGGGGCATCTAGTAATTTAGCTTTGACATGATCAGGCAAGGCTTGTTCCTTGAGTCAGGCATGCCTACGTATGACTGATCCTGTAACAGCAGCTCTACATGAGGCCTCTAGAGCATCAAAACCACATTGTAAGGTATGCTTACCCACTTGTTCTGCGCTATGCATCAAATCCTGCAACTCCAAGTCTGGTTGTTCAGGTTGTGACATTTTACCTTTCAATTGTGATAACAAAAACTGTTGGTATTTTAGCATATGAAACTGACAGTTTAAGGCCCTCATGGATAAGGTAGCCGAGGTATATACCTTTTTTCCCCACCTTTCTAAGGATCTGAAATCTCTCTCGGAAGGCAGTGGATTTTTAGCAATGGAGGCCTCAACTCCCTTGGGGCCCTGTGAGATGATTTCTGGGTCAGCAGCATGGCTTTTGTATAGAAATTGGTGCGAGTCAGGGACCCTGTAGTACCTGTCAGGCTTAACTGGAGCTGGAGGTAGAGAATCCGGGTTAAGGCAGGCCTCCGAGTAAACATCATCTAGGATGTCCAAGACAGGAGGTATAGCCAGAGGCCTGTGCTGAGGAAGCAAGAGAAATTCCCTGAGCCTTTTCTTGGAATCTGAATAATCCTGGCCTTCCCAGTGGAAGTGTTCCCTTAAGGTATGCAAAGTTTCCCCAAATGAGTAATCCTCAGGGGGGATACAGAAGGGATGGACTTCTCCGCATCTGAGTCTTCAAAAGGGGAGTAAGAATGTTCCTGATCAGAGTGCTCTGAAATAATGGAGCCCTGATCAGAGGAGGGGGAATCTTCCTCCACTCTTGGCCTTTTGTCCGGAGAGGGCTGAGAACCTCTGATAAGAGTAATTAAATCCTCAGCCATTTTAAGCATCTGTTTCTTAGGCATGGGGCCTGGAGATGGGCCCTGTGTAGCTGGTCTCAGAGTGCATGGTTGCTTTAGACTTTGTGAAAGCCTTGATGGAGAAAGAAGAGGAAGGTCTGAAGACACCTTGAGTGGAGGTGGACCTGTCCACATTCTGAGTTTCAACGCCAAGAGTGGCTTCGGTATCTGTAGTCGGGGTGTGGGCCGAGGAGCCTGCGACCTCGGGCACAGGAGACACTGTCAAAGACAGGTCGTCGGTGGTCAGGGGCTGCGTAGTCGCCTCGCTGAGAACCGGACCACGTGTAGTCGGCTTTGGCGTGGTGTCGGTAGTGGCCGCGGACCTCGTGTGTCGGTCCTTGTCTCTGCGTTTTTTTAGACAAAATCGGAGTATCCGACGACATAGTATAGTTAAATGCTTTCCCAAAATAATGCTGGGCGAACTCCGCCCGACGCTTAATAGTGCGTTTATTGAATGTAGCACAAAAGCGACAGACCGAGACGTCGTGGTCTGGGCCTAAACAAGGTATACACAGGGAATGGAAATCCTTATGCGGTATTTGCTTCCCACAAGAAATACAACTATTAACTTTGTCTGACATCGGTCTGAGGCAAGAAAAGTTTCCCCAACGGGGTACTTAGCTTTTAAGAAGACTTCGGTTTCCAAATTTTCGTAATCTCAGGAGCTGGCCGACCGGCACTTGCGAACTGCTTCTGCTTCGGGCACCGCGCGGCAAGAAAGACTGAAGAAAATGGTGTTGGCTGGTTCCTTTATACCCATCGCACTGACGTCAGGGAGGAAGCGAAGACAACCAACGCCAGACCTAGACTTTGGAATTCGGCCGACCGAGGACCCGCCTGACGGCAGGAGAACCCATCTGTTATGACTGCAGCTGTATGCACGATGAACACCCTTGTACCAAGACCAATAGCTTTTTATGTTTGAGAAGCTCTCAGATTCCAGGCTGAATTCTGTGGTGCTTTGCATGTGGGACAGGGTGCTTTTTACTCAAAAAACAAAATGCACACTATACATGGCAATCGAGTCAGAATCCAGCTGGGACATCATGGACCACAGAAAACAGCAGTCTGAAAAATAATTACTTTTAAACAAAATCTTAGTTGCAAGCAAATTACGCAATTCTGCAATAAACAGGTGGTTTATAAACTTGGTACACAACATTCTGTGGAAATCATGTGGCAGGGACAGAAGAGCTAATAAGTCATTATTTCTTGTGACAAAAAAAGCTAGGTGCTGATCTTCCCTTTATCCATATACCACACTAACATCTTGGGCTACTTCAACAGTCCAGCTCTGTATGAGGATATCTATAAAGTTCTAGATATCAGCTTGTAAAGGTAGACATCTAACTGTCCCAAACTGCAAAAGATAAGCAATCAAAACTACAGTAATAATTCTTAAGATTATAATTAAAGGCGTTCTCAATCAACTTCCAGCAACACGCCCTGCACATGAACAGCAGCAGTTTGGTAAATTAACAGTAGGAGCACTACCCTGAACAGTACCAAATTTGCACCCCCAAAATATTTTTCCCACAATACCAAATACTACATTCTCCATGTCTACGTATGAAGTGCAGCTTCTTCTGATTTTTGGTGCAGCCAAATCATTTGAGATGAATTATGGGGCAGAGGTGTCTGAAAAAGTTGACTACCAAATACAGCCGAAAGTAATTAAAACCACAAGGTGCAACATCATCTCTTCATAAGCAGTCTCTTAAGTTCCTACATGGAGCGGTTGGGGGCTAAGGAATGAATACACTGAGGAAGTCTTAGTGAATGCACTGCTGCCAAGTACAAAAACAACATTTTAGCACATTTGGGGAAGCAGCATCAACTTCAACCCCAGTGAAACTATCTTCTCAAAACATCCAACTTCACTGCCCTCAGTACCAACAACTGCTACAGGGAAAAGCATATAGTCCCTTTTTTAAACTGGTTATTTTGAAAGAAAAAAAAATCTTCTAAAACAACTCAGCATTTTATCAAGGTCTGTTTCACTAACAGAAGTACCTTTCTGGCTAGGTATGCCACTTACCACTACAAGGGCCTACTTGTCATTTTCTGATGCAAACTCAAATTCAAATACTCCCCTAGACTGCACACGCACACACACACAGGTCAAGCTTGGCACCTGAAGCTTTAGACAGACTAGAAGCTATTTTTATGTAATATGACTTAAAATGTCCTTCATTTTATGTGATTTATGCAATAAAATTTATATTTAAATACAGATCTCAAAGGAAAAAAGAAAACTCAAGAGATGCATTCTCTGTATGTATTCCTGTTTAAAACAGAAATGCCAAAGTCATCCTCAATGACCAATTCTGGGATGAAAAAGCTCCAACAAGAAGTAAAACTGTTTAAAACACTGAGGATCTCATACTACCAATCATCCTGGTATGCCAATAACTCAACCCATCTAGGTAGGAAGGCATGACAGCTTTGATCTAACAAAAACCTCTGGGCAACGCAATAGATGAGACACTGGAATCAGACTGCCAGTTCAAAATATATTGCAACAATTCTCAGATAGTTGCCAGCCGCAATACACTGCCATACTATGAAATTCAGTAATTTTAGTAGAAAAATTAATCTGGCAAGTGCTTCTACACATCATGCACACTCATACTTAAAATACCCTACTCAAGCAAATACAGAAGATCTGTAAATGCTTACATTTCAAGCCTTCACTTGAAAAATTTAAATTGGTACTCTTCCCTTCCACTGGATAATAAAAGCACAGCTCCTGATTATCCGAGTGGCATCACTGGCAGAAGCAAGTGATATACAGTGCAGGGAAAACTGAATCTAGCAGTCAAGCCCTATATTCCTATGTGAGGTCTGCAGAGACAAATTATGAAAATAAAGTTATACTTGATGGAAGGAAACACACACACACACACACACACACACACACACACACACAAAGCAGTATTCGTAGTTTGACTTTCTAAACACTTACCTGCATAGCAACAGGAAAATCATTCTGTGCCTCTGGGGGAAAGAAGACATCAACTGCTTTTTTGGGGAAAGGCTGATTTCCTGTTGGGGGTGTGCCGACTTCAATGATGTGCAACTGAACAAAATTACAAACACAAGCAGTTACACAGAAGAAGAGAATTAAAGTTCAAAAAACTGTTCACTACAAATGCAAAATGAATATCAAAATTAAACAATCGGCACCCAACATTTACAATTATATTTTACAAGAAAACAAATGCTCTGCCACATCAGTTAATCTCAAAAAGGAACCAATTTATAGGTCCTACAGTTGCATGCATTCTACTCACTAATCATTCAACTTTTTCCACAACTTCCTGCACTCACGGATGAATACAAGTCTGTGACTATGTAATACTGTGACATCTCTAAGCAAGTGGCTGTTCTGTGGAGTAGACAGAAGCAGCTCTGCATATGACCCAGGTGTCTGTGGTTCAATTAAGTGGCTCTGGAAGAGCTGATTAAGGGCAGAAGAATAAAGGGGCTTGTACTCCCACACCTCTCAGTGTTGGGTGGAGGTGATGAGGGCAATGATGTGCAAGGGAGAATTACGGCTGTTGTGTTGCTAGTGTACACCAACACCACAGAGCACAACAAGTCGATGAAAGGGAAGGAGGTGAAGAGAAGTCAAGCTACGGGTCAGGCAGTGTGTGCACAGAGTGCTTCAATGCATGGTCCTTGATGGTTATTGACCCAAGATAGGACCACCACCATAAAGTGAGCCCATTTGCTTTACAGGTCTGCTGCCCATGAGTGAGTCTAGTACTTTCTCAGTGATACAGTGCTTTATCTGCCTGTTTGCAGTGTGACATCCTCTCTCTCTCTCCAGTTTACCCAACCTTCACCCCTGACAGCTGAAGAACAAATGAGCCAATTAGACGACTAGGGAAGATGATCTGCTGGTCAGATGTGCAAAAGAGGTCCATAAGCAAGGTCATTTCCTATACTTCAGTTCATTATCACTGGTATTAATTGACCATCAACCTGAAAAAAAAAATAAAGAAAAATTAAGAACTTTGTCCCACCCTTTCCAATAAGTAACATCCAAATATACAACTGCTTAACAAGTCCAATAGTGAAAGCGGTTTGCAAGAACTTCAACCAACACAGTGACAGAGGAAGAGTATCTCTGACTTATGAAGTAGGGTCCCGATGACACACCACCTCACACAGAAAGAAACTATAGCTGTGAGATTACTCACTGAAATTGGTATTAGAAAACAGCGATCTGTGTTGCAGTATCATTCATGAGAGATGGTGAATTCAGCCACAGACAGATGTCCACTCATCTGCCCTGACATCCAGAACTCTGGCTTTCACCAGGAAGGCAGGCCCCCCCTTCCTAATATAGACATCAGGAAAACGTAGGGAAGAAATGGAGCAGAAGCCCAGTTAATCTTCAGTTTTTTTGTGTGTGTACATCCATCCGGTAAATGAAAGAGGAAATTCTTGCCAAGTGCGCATGAAGCACCATTTCAAATATGGAAAAGCTGGGTATACTCTTAATTAACACAGTTGGTTGTCCCACACAGTACAGACTTTTAATGCAACTACCCCTTCCAAGCCAGAAAAACACAGAAAAATAGGCACACTGGAATTGTGTGTGACACTCTACACTGCAGTAATGCACTCTGTACTGAAACATCCACTGTTATGCTAACCTACCACACAGCTGTACTACTTTCATCATAGGTAACTTCATTACTGCTGGGTAGGTAGTTAGGTTGGGCAAGTTAAAATGACATGCTGGACTGCAATGGCAAACCCTGCTCCACTTATGGGAAAGGGATCTAGTTTGCGACACAAAAGATGTGGGTAGAGGTTCACGTAAGTGTCTCAGGCACTTTGGCCTGGCAAATTCTTAAAGGAAGCCATAATACTGGCAGCAGCATTTGCACAGTGAGCCCACAACTGCCACTGCAGTGGTTTTCTAAAGTAACTACAGCAGAAGACAGACATCAAAAATTGCTAGCAGTCTGGAGGGGATTTATTTTGCCAGTGATCTGCTCTGCATCCCTAGAAAAAGAAAAAGTCATCAAGACTTTCAAAACTGGTAGGTTCTGGCTTAATATCTGAGCTTACCTATGTACAGCCTGTAAATGCTGCAAAATGTCCTCAATTTTTAAGGTTTCTGATAAGTGGCATTAAGACAGCCTGCTTCAGGGACAGTTCACAAACCGCTCTGGGTAAAACAGGAGGGTTTAGCCCTTAAACAGACCATGCCTACATGGCAAAGTGTGTAAAGCTGAAGTATCACAAGAGCTTATAAGATCATAGATCATGCAATCAGGTGCAGCAGCCAACAAGGAAGGGCTTCTCAAGATGATCAATTTTGTAACAAAAGGTGATTGCTACAGGCTTGAGGTGAAGATCCCCATGACGAGTATTTTAACTGCAAGAACACGTGGAAAGTTGGTAGTCTACCTATACAGAATCACTTGTTAGTTCTGTATTAAATAAGGATGTTAAGATACTGAGGATCTGCTCACTGTAGCCATCTAGACAGAATTAGGAAAATAACAGTTAGATGAAATTCAAAGACAGGACCTTCCTGTGTTTGAGCAAATGGCCACAGTCTGCGGTGGAAATGACCCAACAGAGAATTAGGGAATAAGCCTACATTCAGTCAATTCAAGGCTGCTGATGTAGGGGTGCAGCAGGGTGTTTAAAAAAGTACAGTTGTGTACCTACCATAAATGTAGACGTTAGAGTGTATTCACTGTTGCAGTCATTACACTTGGGTTATCTTGCTGGCAGGCTACCCGAAGTCGGCCTGAATTCCAAAGTCCTGGTCCGGCGTCGGTTGCTGTCGCCTCTTCCCTGATGTCAGTGCGCCAGGGGTATAAAAGATGCAGCAGACGCCATTTTCTTCAGTTTTTCTTGCCCCAGATGTCAGGTGCCCCCAAGAAGGTAGGCAATACATAATGCTTATAAAAACATACAGTAAATTAAAAACAATACCTTCATCTACAAGCAAATACACCACATAGGTTGTATAGGATAGAGAAGTATAGATAAGTACCAGCAAAGAAAGGGGGATGGAGGGTGGGTAACCTGGACTGCAACAGTGAATACACTCCAACATCTACATTTATGGTAGGTACACAACTGCACTATGTTCATCGTGTTTCACTGTTGCAGCCATTACACTTGGGTTGAATCACAAAGCTGAGGTAGGGCAGCTGGGTCTAAATAGGATTAGGAGTGGCTATGAGGCCCTGCAGAACTGCAGTGGCAAAGCCTGCTCTGGATTTAGAGTAAAGAGGTAAGTGATAATGCTTGGTAAAAGTGTGCACTGAACTCCAAGTTTCAGCCTCCAAAATTTCCTTGGTTGGTACTCCTCTGAAAAAGGCTACTGAAGTGGCTGCTGCCCTGGTAGAATGTGGCCTAATATTCTTAGGCACTGACTTACCATGCTGTGCATAGCAGAAACCAATGCAGTGTCCTATCCATTTTGAAATAGTCTGCTTTGAGGATAGCCTTTCCTTGTGATCCTGCAGCATATGCTACAAACAGTTGCTTAGTTTTTCTGAAAGCTTTTGTTTTGTCCAAGTAGAAGCGTAGCTGCCTGTGTATGTCCAAAGAGTGCAGAAGTCTCTCCCCTTTATTCTGGGGATTTGGGTAAAATATTGGCAAATGAATGGTTTGGTTAAGAGCCACACTGGATACTACCTTTGGCATAAATGTTGGGTTTGTCCTTAGAGAAACCCTGTCCGGATGCAAAATGATAAAAAGGTTCCACTGCCATTAATGCCTGTAACTCTGAGACTCTTCTTGAAGTTACTGGTAGGAGCAGAGCAGTTTTCCATGATAAGAATTTTATATCAGCTGTATTGGCTGGCTCAACAGGAGGCAGTGTGTGCTTTTCCAAGACAAGGTTGAGGTCCCATGTAGGTACTGGTGCTCTCCTTGGGGGTCTTATGTTTTTTGCCCCTCTGAGGTACTGTCTTAGCAGTGGATGTGAGAAAATAGGAGGTTTTGTATTGTAATGAGCTGAAATGGCAGAGGCATGGATCTTAATTGATGAGAAGGATAGGCCTTTGTCCAGCATCTCAGTCAGGTATTGTAAAATCTGAGGAATATTTGGAACAAGTGGTTCAAGTCCTTGTATCTGGTTCCAAGCACATAATCTCTTTAATTTTTCTGCATAAGATTTCCTGGTGCTGGGCCTCCTGGCTTCCAAAATGACATCCATAACAGCTTTAGAGAGAGGTGTTCTGAGTGGCTATATTATTTGCCATCCAGCCAGATCTACGGTTCTGAGTTGGCTGTGCAGGATCCGATTGTTTTGTTGAGTCAGAAGATGAGGAATTTGAGGTAAAGTTTAGGCTGGGCCTTGAGACAAGCTCTTTAGGATTGGGTATCAGTGCTGGTGTGGCCAGTCTGGGGCAATCAGAATCATTTTTGGCTTCTCGTCTGACTTTTAGGAGTACCTTGGGAAGGAGAGGCAGTGGTGAAAAGGCATAAACTGTTAGGGGTTTCCAGCTGAATGATAGAGCATCCACTTTCCATGCTTGTGAGTGATAAGTCCTTGTGCAGAATCTCTGTAGTTGGCAGTTGTGAGGGGAGGCAAAAAGATCTATGTCTGGGCATCCCCATTTCCTTGTTATCATGCTGAAGACCTGTGGATCTAGTTTCTACTCGTGAGGCGTCCATGAGGTTTCTGCTTAGTTCATCTGCCAGAGCATTTTTCTTTCCTGGCAGGAATTGTGCCTGCAGATGTACTTGATAGGTCAGTGCTGTGTTCCACAAAGTCATGGCTTGCCTGCAGAGGAGGTAGGAATGTGTGCCCCCTTGCTTGTTTATGTACCACATAACTGTAGTATTGTCCATCTTTAGCAATAGTTGTCCTGGATATAGTAGATCCTTGAAGGCTGTCAGGGTATTCTGTACAGCTAGCATCTCTTTTTGATTGATATGAAGATGCATTTTGTCTGCGGTCCACATGCCCTGAATACATTTTCCTGCCATATGTGCCCCCCAGGCATAATCTGATGCATCTGTCATGTCTGCTTGGCTGTGGGCAAAGTGAAAGGCTGTCCCTTGTTGTTCTGACATGTCAGTGCCCACCATCAAAGCTCCTGTTGCAGGCAGGGAATAAGAGTTATTACTGCTTCCAGGCTGTGGCAATGTTGAGTCCAAACATTTTTTAGATACCATTGTAGCTTCCTCATAGTCTTGCATATGGAATTAGCAGGATGCAGGATGCCATGAAGCCCAAAGCCTGCAGAATTTTACTTGCAGGTAGCTGGGTCTTTGTTGCCATCATTTGAAAGCAATGAGTCAAGTTGCCTTTGCTTGTCTGGTGTGAGAAGCCATCTGGGCAGTGGTATTTAAGCTTGCACCCAGGAAAATTATCTCTTAAGAGGGCACTAGTTTTGATTTCTTTTCGTTTACTGTATACCCTAGGCAAATTAGTAATCTTTTTACAAATGCCAAATGCTTTAGAAGAATGTCCTTGCTCTCTGCTTGAATAAGGCAGTCGTCCAAGTAGGGATATATTTGAATTCCTCTTTGTCTGCAAAAAGCAATTACTGGTGCCAGGCAATTTGTGAAGACCCTGGGCGCAGGAGATAAGCCAAAGGCCAGTGCAGAGAACTGGTAATGCATTGAACCAGCTATAAATCTGAGGTATCTTCTGCACGTTTGTCTGATTGGGACATGCAGGTATGCCTCTGAGGTCCAAAGTAACTAGCCAAGCCTTCTTGCCCAGCATGGGTAGAAGTTGCTGCAGTGTCAACATTTTGAATTTTGGAACGTCCAGGAAAGTATTTAGAGTAGACAGGTAAAGTATTGGTCTCCAAGCGTTGTCCTTTCTAGGTAACAAGAAAAGTCTCGAGTAAAATCCTTGCCCCTGCTCTTGCTGAGGTACTTTTTGAATAGCCCTCATGTCCATGAGAGCAGAAATTTGTTTTTGTGCCTCTGCTCATTGACTGTGTGGCAGGTCTGGCATACCTTTTGGCCTTGGTAGAGTGTGAAAGTGGAACCTGTAACCCTGAGAAACCATATTCAGTACCCATTGGTCCTGGGTGATCGTGTGCCAATTTTGTGAGAAAAGTGCTAGTTTTGCCCCCAAGGGTGCTGCCAAACGGTAAGTGCTTGGCATAGGTAGAGGAAAAGTCATTGGGACTGTTTCCTATAAGGTTGTGATTTGTCTTCTCCACCTTTGGGGGCTGAAGTACCCCACTGTTTATGTCTGTATGAGCCTCAGGGCTGTGATCTGCCTCTTGGGCTTCTGTATCTGCCTCTTTGTGGCCTGACACTGGAAAGAACCAATTTTTTGAAGGCCGGTTCCTGCTAAATCTGAGTGGTTGAACCTGTAAGAAATCCTTTACTGTCTGCATTGACTTTGCTTTATCCTCCATTTTCTTTAACACCTCTTCTGCCTTAACACCAAACAAAGTATAATGCTGTAATGGAGCATCCAATAATTTTGCTTTAACATGATCAGGTAAACTTTGTTCTTTCAGTCAAGCATGCCTTCGAATGACAGAACCTGTAACTGCGGCTCTTCAAGAAGCCTCTAATGAATCAAAACAACATTGCAAAGTAGGTTTTCCCACTTATTCAGCTGCATGCAATAAATCCTGCATTTCCTTATTTTCAGGACATTCTGAGCTTGTACGCATTTTCGGATTTAGCAAAGACATTAGGTATTGTTGATATTTAAGCATGTGAAACTGGTAGTTTAAAGCCCTTACAGCTAAAGTAGCAGCAGTGTAAACTTTTTTCCCCATCTATCCAGTGCTCTAGAATCCCTATCAGAGGGAACAGGGTTTTTTGCAGTGGAAGCCTTGACCCCTTTGGGACCCTGATAAATTGTTTCTGGGTCAGCAGCAGGTTTTTATAAAGAAATTTATGAGAATCTGGAACCCTGTAGTACCTATCTGGTTTGACTGGAGCAGGAGGTAAAGAATCAGGAGACAAACTGGCTTCAGAAAAAACATCAACAATATCTAGTACAGGGGGGATAGCAAGGGGCCTGTGCTGAGGCAGTAAAAAAGACAGTCTCTGAGCCTTTTCTTGGATTCTGAATAATCCTGGCTCTCCCAATGGAAATACTCCCTCATGATGTGCAAGGTTTCCCCAAAAGAGTAATCCTCAGGAGGAGAGGCTAAAGGGCTAGATTCTTCAGCATCAGAGTCCTCATAGGGAGGAAGAGAATATCCCTGTTCTGAAGAGGAATCAGAGGAAATAGAAACCTGGTCAGAGGAGTCATAGTCAGTGTCTTGCCTAGGCCTTTTATCAGGAGGGAGATGGGAACCCCTGATCAAAGTAATTAGGTCCTCGGCTATTTTAAGCATCTGTTTCTTTGGCATGGATGACTGTCCAGGAGAATGCTGTACTTGTTTCTTTGTCTTTAATGGTGTTTTAGACTTTGCCTTGGCTGCTGAAGTGGTCTTGATAGTAAGCTGTGTAGGTCAGAAAACATCCTCAGAAGCTGAAGCCTGCTCAGCGGCTCTGGACCCATCTGAGGGAAGAGTTTCCGTAGGCCCAATACCTTGAGTTTCCAGAGGCCTAGTTGTCTCCACGTGGGAGTCAGAGGTAGCAGGTATCAGGGGCTGCGAAAGCACCTCACTGAGAACCGGCGACTGGCCTAGAAGAGGCTTAGTCGGTTTTGGACCTAGGATGCCTGTCCTTTTCTTTGTCTTTGCACTTTTTATGAACTCCGGTCGGTTGTTCCGATGGCTATACAGTTAAACCTTCGGCCAAAGTAATGTAAAGCAAAATCAGACCAACGCTTAATAGTGCGTTGGTTGAATCTAGCACAAAACCGACCACTAGCAACGTCGTGGTCAGGGCCTAGGCAAGGAATACAGTAAGAGTGAAAATCCTTATGAGGTATTTGGTTCCCACAAGAAATACAATTGTTAACTTTTACTGACATCGGTCTGGAGCAAGAAAACGTTTCCCCAATGGGGTACTTAGCTTTAATGAAGACTTCGGATCTGAAATTCAATTTCGAAAATCTCAGGAGTTGGCCGACCGGCACTTGCGAACTGCTTTTGCTTCAGGCACCGCACGGCAAGAAAGACTGAAGAAAATGGCGTCGGCTGCATCTTATATACCCCTGGCGCACTGACGTCAGGGAAGAGGCGACAGCAACCGACACCGGACCAGAACTTTGGAATTCAGGCCAACTGCAGGTAGCCTGCCAGTAGGATAACCCAAGTGTAATGACTGCAACAGTGAAACACGATGAACATCACAGTGCTAAACATGAGGAGGATGAAAGGTTCCATTTCCTAATTTGAAATAAAGGAAGAAAGTACAGTTGTGTAAATAAGCTTACACAATCAGTTGAGGCTCTGACAGACCACTGTTGCAACTTTGTCCTCTATACATTCACAAAGCATTACAAAAACAAATTTCTTTTTCAAGCCCCCTTTCCAAGGGCTCCTGAATGCTTGAATTCCATCACTACAATATATTTAAGCTATGATAATCTACCCCATTACCTTAGGCTACTGCAACACAAACATCCTGAACTTAATACAGTTGTAAAAGTAACCTTATAACAGATTACTGTCTCGCTCTGGCCTCCTTACTTGTTTTTCTGTATATACAGTAAACTTTCAGCTAACCAGAACTCAAGCAACTAGCACTCTCAAGCAACCGGCAAAAAATATTGAAGAAATACAGTACAATTTTCAAGTGCTGCACTTTGTCATTGTCGTTGTCGTCCCCCCCCCCCCGGTAAGGATGGATTGGATCGTAAGGAACTCCGTCCTGATGGAAAATTATGAAAGGCTGCACAGCCATGAGGGCTTGTAGTTCCGATACTCTGCGAGCTGAGGTGATAGCCAGAAGGAAGGCTGTTTTCCAGGACAAATATTGCAATTCTGTTGAGGCAGCTGGCTCAAAAGGAGGCAAGGTCAGTTTTTCTAGAATGAAATTGAGGTCCCAAGCAGATACTGGTTGTTTCCTTGGGGGCTTTATATCCTTAGCCCCTCTGAGGAACTGTCTTAAGAGGGGGTGAGAATAAAGGAGGATCAGTGTTGTATTCTGCAGAAATGGCGGAGGCATGGATTTTGATGGAGGAGAATGAAAGTCCACTGCTTAGCAGCTCAGCTAGATACTGTAATATTTGAGGTAAATTCAGTATTCCAGGATTCTGGCCCTTTTTCTCATTCCAGGCACAAAACCGTTTCCATTTTGCGGAGTAAGCTTTTCTAGTAGAAGGCCTTCTGGCCTCCAAAATGACATCCTGCACCTCCTTGGAGAGTAGGGTCTGTTGTGAAGTTAAGGAATCTTCCATGCGGCCAGATTGAGTGTTTTCAGCTGACTGTGAAGAGTTTTGAAGCTGTGCTGAGTCAGAAGAGCCATTAGAGGTAGGGTCCATGGTGGGGAATGAGTCAGGCTCCTCAGGAGTGGGTACCAGTGTTGTCTTGGCCAGTCTGGAGCAATGAAAATCACCTTTGGTCTGTCTGCTCTGGTTTTTAATAGAACTTTGGGCAGCAGAGGAAGAGGTGGAAAGGCATAAACTGTCACTGTTGTCCAACTGAAATAGTGCTTCCACTCTCCAGGCCTGTGGATGAAAAGTCCTTGAGCAGAATTTTGTCAATTGGTAATTTTTGTGGGAGGCAAAGAGATCTATGTCTGGCCTTACCCATGCTTGAATTATCTCTGTAAAAACTTGAGGATGCAACTTCCATTCGTGTGGATCTGTCATATTTCTGCTTAGGTTGTCTGCCAGAGTGTTTTCCTTGCCTGGCAAGTACTGTGCTTGAAGTTCGATTTGTAATTCCAGAGCCATGTTCCAAAGAGACATGGCCAGCCTGCATAGGGGGTATGAATGGGTTCCTCCCTGTTTATGTACCACATTACTGTGGTGTTGTCTGTCCTTATCAAAAGTTGACCTGGATGCAGAAGGTCTTTGAAAGCTAGAATAGCTTTTATTACTGCTAGCATTTCCTTTTGATTTATGTGTAGGTGCTTTTCTTTTTGGGACAATTTGCCCTGAATGCACCGATCTGTCATGTGCGCCCCCCAGGCGTAGTCCGAGGCGTCTGTTGTGATGACTTGATTTGCTTGAGGCTTGCAGAATGGGAGACCTGTGTTTGTTTGGCATGCTTGAGCCCACCACAGAAATTCCTTTTGAAGACATGGAATTAGTGGTATTATTGTTTCCAAACTGTGGCTGTGTTGAGGCCATAGGTTTTTCAGGTACCATTGAAGTTTCCTCATATGCAGCTTTGCACATGGGATTAGTAGGATGCAAGATGCCATAAATCCCAGAGCCTGCAGGATTTTCCTTGCAGTCAGCCTGGTAAAATTTGCTAGTTTTGTGAAGTATTGAGTTAGTTGCCCCTGTTTCTCTGGCGTGAGGTAGGCCATCTGGGTGTTTGTGTCCGTGTCCAAGTTGGCACCCAGGAAAATTATTGTTTAAGAGGGTATTAGCCTTGATTTCTTTTTGTTGACTGTGTATCCCAGAGAATTCAACAACATTATTACAAAAGCCAGATGTTTCAGAAGTATGTGCTTGCTGTCCGCTTGGATCAATCAGTCGTCCAAATATGGGTATATTCGTATATCTTGAAGTCTGCAGTAGGCAATTACTGATGCCAGGCATTTCGTGAATACTCTGGGCGCAGTAGATAAGCCAAAGGGCAATGCAGAGAATTGATAATGGGTTGAACCTGCAAGAAATCTGAGGTATCTTCTGCAATCTTGTCTGATTGGGACATGCAGGTATGCCTCCTTGAGGTCCAATGTTACCAGCCAAGACTCCTTGCCCAGCATGGGAAGAAGCTGCTGTAATGTGAGCATCTTGAATTTTGGCACGATTAAAAATGTGTTTAGGATGGATAGGTCCAAAATAGGTCTCCAATCTTTTCCCTTCCTTGGTACCAGGAATAGTCTGGAATAAAAACCTTGACCCTGTTCTTGTACAGGTACCTCTTGAATAGCTTTCACGTCCATGAGATCTGTAATTTGTCTTTGTGCCACTGCCCTTTGATTGTGTGGCAGGTTTGGCATGCCTCTCATTTTTGGAAGGGTGTGAAAATGGAATCTGTAGCTTGTGTTTGTAATGTCCAGGATCCATTTGTCTTTTGTGACAATATGCCAAGTTTTCAAAAATAATGCCAGTTTTCTGCCTAAAGGTGCTGCCATTTGAGCCTTGCTTGGCATGCAAAGGGGAAAGTCATTGGGTTTGCTTTCTGAATGGCTGTGAACTATCCTCACCACCTCTTTGTGTAGGAGCTTGCCATTGTCTGCTTCTAAATGATCCTTGAGATTGCCCTCTGCCCCTCGGGCGCCTGTATCTACCTCTTTGGGGTCTGTCCGTGGCTGGAAAGGACCAATTTTTGGAAGACCATTTCTACTGAAACGTGGAGGTTGTACCTGTAGGAAATCTTTCACTGTTTGCATTGATTTAGCCTTTTCCTCCATTTTCTTTAATACCTCCTCAGCTTTAACACCAAATAATACATCTTTTTGCAGAGGGGCATCTAGTAATTTAGCTTTGACATGATCTGGTAAGGTTTGCTCCTTGAGCCAGGCATGTCTACGTATGACTGATCCTGTAACAGCAGCTCTACACGAGGCCTCTAAAGCATCAAAACCACATTGCAAGGTATGTTTACCCACTTGTGCTGCACTATGCATTAAATCCTGCAACTCCTTCAAGTCTGGTTGTTCAAGTTGTGACATTTTGCTTCTCAACTGTGATAACAGAAACTGTTGGTACTTTAACATATGGAACTGGCAGTTTAATGCCCTCATGGTTAAGGTGGCCGAGGTGTATACCTTTTTCCCCCACCTTTCTAAAGCTCTGGAATCTCTCTCTGATGGTAAAGGATTTTTAGCAGTGGAGGCCTTAATTCCATTGGGGCCCTGTGAGATAGTTTCTGGGTCAGCCGCATGGCTTTTGTATAGGAATTGGTGCGAGTCAGGAACCTGGTAATACCCGTCAGGCTTGACTGGGGCTGAAGGTAAAGAGTCTGGGTTAAGGCAGGCCTCCGAATACACATCATCTAGAATGACTAAGACAGGAGGTATAGCCAGAGGCCTGTGCTGAAGGAGCAAGAGAAAATCCCTAAGCCTTTTCCTGGAGTCTGAGTACTCTTGGCCTTCCTAGTGGAAGTGTTCCCTCAAAGTATGCAAGTTTCCCCAAAAGAGTAATCCTCCGGGGGGGGGGGGGAATGGACTCCTCTGCATCAGAATCTTCAAAAGGGGAGTATGAATGTTCCTGGTCATCAGAATGCTCTGAAATAATGGAGGTCTGGTCCAAGGAGGGGGATTCTACTTCCACTCTGGGCCTTTTGTCCGGTGGGGGGTTGAGAACCTCTGATAAGAGTAATCAAATCCTCAGCCATTTTGAACATCTTCTTTTTAGGCATGGGGCCTTGAGAAGGGCCCTGTGGAGCTTGTCTCTTAGTATGCATGGCTGCTTTAGACTTAGTGAAAGCCTTGATGGAAAAAGAAGAGGAAGGCCTGAAGACACCTTGAGAGGTGGCAGACCTGTCTAAACTCCGAGTTTCACCGCCTAGAGTGGCTTCTGTATCAGTAGTTCGGGTGTGGGCCGAAGAGCCTGCGACCTCTGGTACAGTAGACACTGCCAATGAAATGTCGTCGGTAGTCAGGGGCAGCGTAGGCGCATCACTGAGAACGGGACCACCTGTAGTCGGCTTTGGCGTGGTGTCGGTAGAAGCCGCGGACCTCGTATGTCGGTCCTTATCTTTGCATCTTTTACTCAAAACTGGAGTTGGAGTATCCGACGACATAATGTAATTAAATTTTTTTGCCAAAATAATGTTGGGCGAACTCTGCCCGATGCTTAATGGTGAGTCTGTTGAATGTAGCACAAAAACGACAGGCCGAGACGTCGTGGTCTGGGCCTAAGCAAGGAATGCAGAGGGAATGAAAATCCTTATGCGGTATTTGCTTCCCACATGAAATACAATTATTAACTTTGTCTGACATCGGTCTGAGGCAAGAAAAGTTTCCCCAACGGGGTACTTAGCTTTCAAGAAGACTTCGGTTGCAAAATATTCATAATCTCAGGAGCTGGCCGACCGGCACTTGCGAACTGCTTCTGCTTCGGGCACCGCGCAGCAAGAAAGACTAGAGAAAATGGCGTCTGCTGGTTCTTTTATACCCCTGTCCCTCTGACGTCAGGGAAAAAGCGACGACAACCGACGCCGGACCTAGACTTTGGAATTCGGCCGACCGAGGACCTGCCTGACGGCAGGAAAACCCATCTGTTATGACTGCAGCTATATGCACGATGAACATCTGCATTTCTACATTCAGAAATACTACGTACCAACCACATTAATTCTCTCTTAATGGCTATAAGACCACCATCCAATCAGAGGTAGCACTGTATCTTCCATATGTGGTTTTGCCAGGGGAACCATAAGACCGTTTTAGCCATCAGGCATTTTTTCTACAATGGTGAGGCAAAATATGCTGAGACATGCTACTTGCACTGACAGAAAGATCCCTTGCTCTTTGTAGTGCCCAGCACTGCTCCAAACTGCATTGTTACTGCAGACCGATTTTGACTACTGTCACAGAAATTCCAAAGATGGTGAGACAGCATTATACTTGCTTGATAAAAAAATGAGACAAACCTATCCAGCTTTTACTTTAAAAACAAAAGTTATGTACTCACCATAACACTGCATCTGTGTAGTCTGTTTTCATTCTTCCTCAGCTGATGGGTCTTGGATCTGACTTGGCCATTTTTACCAAACTCACTGATCCAGTAGTTGAGCTCCTCCCTTTACCCATAATGCCCCACTCTCCTGGTATACCTCAAATAGAGTTTGCTGTCCCAACATTAAGATAAGGGCATGCAGAAAGGATGGAGCTCAAAGCAGGGAACTGGTGAGCTCCCTAGGCCTCCCTAGGACAGAGGGAAAGGGGTTGGAGGGTGGGGAGTTGAAGAATGAAAATGGACAACACAGATGCACTGTTACGGTGAGTAAATAACTTTTATTTTCATTCATTCCCCAATTGATGGGACAGACCCTACAGCTAGATGAACCTTGGGTGGTACTCATGGATGGATATTCCACAGTAGAGTGGAACCACATGCTGTCCTATTTCTGGACAGTATGTCTAACTTGTAATGAATAAATATATAATCACTGCACTAAGTGGCAGCTGCACAAATATCATCTATGAAAGCTCTTGACCAGAAGGCAGATAAGGTGGCTACAGATCTCATGGAATGTGCTTTGAGGGGCTTGGGTAAAGATAAACTTTTTTTTTTCTTTTTTTTAGACAAAGGAGATGCAATCAGTTAATTTGGCTGGAATCAGTTTAGAAACTGCTTTATCAATTTTTTTTTTTTGAGAAAAATAGAAAATTTATCAGGATTTTCTGAAATCCTGTGCTCTGAGTAAATAAAACCCTGGCTGCTGATGCACATACAGAAGATGCAGCATTTTTCTCACCTTTGTTTGAGAAATTAAGGAAGAACACAGGCAAATTGATAATCTAATTTAAGTTGGATTCAGAAGATACCTTAGGAAGAAAGGATAGGTTTATGCATATCATCATCTTACCTTTATGGAAGACTATTTATGAAGGTCTTGCAGAGAGAGCTTGGAGTTCAGATAGTTGTCTAGTGGAAGGTATAGTGACTAGAAAAATTGTTTCCAGGAAAAAAACTTAAGGGCAATCTTCGCAGAGGGCTCAACGGGAGGTTGAGTAACAGTCTGTAAGAGAACAGTCAAATCCCAAGAGAGTGTAGGATTTTAACTGGGGGCCTGAGTAAAAAGGTACCTTTAAGGAAGGCCTTGCATAACTTCATAGAAACCAGAGAAAAACTATCATCTCCTTAGCGAAAAACATGAAATGGCCACTAGTTCAACTTTAACAGCGGAGAAGCTCGACCCATCGTTAAAAATGGAAGGGAAAAAGTCAAGAACTGCTGAAACTGCGACGGAGTAAGGATCAAAAACTCTTTGAAGGGCCAAATATGAAAATCTTTTCCATTTACTCTTGTAAAATTTTCCTAGTGGAAAGCTACTGACAGGATAATGGAACCTGCTGAATTGGGGACGAAAGCCTGGGCTGTCTAGCCATCACTGGAAAGTACAGTTGTGTACACTTACCATAAATGTAGATGTTTCAGCATATTCACTGTTGCAGTCATTACATTTGGGTTATTTGCCTGCAGGTAGCTCTCAGCCGGCCTGAATACCAGAGTCTTGGAATCCTGCATCGGATGCTGTCTCCTCTTCCATGACATCAGGTTGTCAGGGATATAAAACATGCAGCAGACACCATTACATCAGTTTTTCTTGCCCCAGATGTCAGGTGCCCCCATAATGGGAAGCAATTATATGTTATGTTACACCTCCAACAAAAAGCAAACGCACCAGAAAGCTCAAATACACCAAACAAGAAGGAAAGGTAGAGCCAAGAGAAGTCAGGGGGCTGGAGGGAGGGTAACCAGAACTGCAAAAGTGACTGCACTCAAACATCTACATTTATGGTAAGTGTACACAACTGTACTATGTTTTTCATGTTTCACTGTTGCAGCCATTACATTTGGGTAGATTCCCAACGCTAAGGAAGAGAGGAGGAAGTTAGAGAGCATTAGGACTCGCTATTAAGCCCTGTAATACTGCAGTGGCAAAACCAGCTCTGGATTTAGAAAAAATAGGCATGTGGTCATGCTTGGTGAAGGCATAAACAGAGATCCAGGTAGCAGATTCCAGGATGTCCCTGGTAGGGACCCCTCTGAGAAAGGCTGTAGAGGTAGATGCAGCCCTGGTGGAATTTGATCTTATCCCCTATGGGGCAGGATTTCCATGGTGCTTTTAGCAGAAATGAATGTAATGGGCTATCCATTTAGAAATGGTTTGCTTTGAAATGGCCTTCCCCTCTGCCCCTGCAGCACAGCCAACTAGCAGCTGTTCAGATTTTCTGAGAAACGTCTGTCCAAATAAAATCTAAGCTGTCTGTCCATGTCCAAAGAGTGCAGAATTTGTTTCTCCTTTGTTTTTGTGGATTAGGAAAAAAGGTAGTCAAATTAATGGACTGATTTAGGAATACACTAGACACCACCTTGGGCATAAAGGAAGGATTGGCCTGAGGGAAACCCTGTCTACATGGAAGATAATGAAGGGCTCCACTGCCATGACGGCCTGTAATTCAGACACTCTTTTTGCTGAAGTGATGACTAGAAGGAAGGCTGTTTTCCAAGAAATTAACTCTGCAGTTGCAGCTGGTTCAAATGGAGGGAGTTAAGGTCCCAGGCTAGAGTAGGGGCTCGCCTGGGGGGGTCTTGCAATTTGAGCCCCTCTGAGGAATTGCTTTAACGGGGGGGGGGGGGTGAGGGAAGAGGGGTGGTTCAGTATTATAATGTGCTGAAATTGCAGAGGCATGAATTTTAATTGACGAGAAAGACAGGCCCTTGTGGAGCATTTCTGTTAAGTACTGAAGAATATGTGGTAAACTGGGCACCACAGTGCCCATATCCTGGGTCTGGCTCCAAGAACAGTATCTTTTCAGCATAGGATTTTTTAGTACTAAGTCTCTTTGCTTCCATAATGACCTCTAGCACCTGCTTACTGAGGGATGCTATTGGAGAGCTCAAGGAATTAGCCAGGCTGCAAGGTTCAGGGTTTAAAGCTGAGGGTGCAGAATGTGGCCCGCCTGCTGAGACAGCAGGGAAGGTGTCTGAGGTAGGTGCCATGGATCCAGCAGTATCA